>NC_045543.1:9991394-10278894 GCF_009769535.1 Thamnophis elegans | reverse complement strand
GTTTCCATTGCTTCTTGTCCTGTCCTCAGGTGCTATTGCTGCCGCCGCCTCCTCCTCCTCCAACAGCACCAGCACATTTGCTGCCCAGCGCTGCGGCTGAGGTGAAGCCGCCAAAGCTCCCGCTGGCGCCCCCGCAGCGTTGGGCGGATATCCGGCAGTGCTGTTGGAGGAGGAGGAGGCGAACCAGCCTGCCATCGCCGGCCACCGCTAGCCCCGCCGCTCTTCCCACCCCCTTCCAAGCCCCACAGTCCAGCGGACGGAGCAGAAGCAGCTCCGGGGCTTCGCTGCTCCATCCGCTGGACTGTGGGGCTTGGAAGGGGGTGGGAAGAGCGGCGGGGCTAGCGGTGGCTGGCGATGGCAGGCTGGAATCCCCTCTCCAAGGGATCCCCGTGCAGAAAATGCGGGGAGCAGCAGCGAAGCCCCGGAGCTGCTTCTGCTCCGTCCGCTGGACTGTGGGGCTTGGAAGGGGTCGGGAAGAGCGGCGGGGCTAGCGGTGGCCGGCGATGGCAGGCTGGTTCGCCTCCTCCTCCTCCAACAGGCAACAGCACTGCCGGATCCAGTTGTAGACTCGAGTATAAGCCGAGGCGGCTTTTTTCAGCCCAAAAAGTGGGCTGAAAAACTCGGCTTATACTCGAGTATATACGGTACTGCTTTTAATACGTACTGATTTTCTTTTCCTCCATTTGAACAGCAGCCTGAATACCTTCACAAGAGTGAGGAGGAAATAACAAAGCAATTCTCTTCCTGCAGCAAATAGGAAGTATTTTAATTGGAACAGGGAAAATGTTTCCCCATCACGCATCCCCATAGCCTTGGGTCTGGCGAGTTCCCTGCAATGATGTTTTGAAAAATTCGGACATGTTGAATGAGGTCATGCATTTAATGCAACACACAATTTGACATTTACCTTATCTAGAACATCCACTCTCCACCCCAAGCCATCTCGCAGTAGTTAACAATGTCCTCCATAAATTAAAGCAGTTTAATTGCCAAGAAAATTCAGAGTGTAAGCTATAGTAAGGAAAGCTTATTTCAGAGTATTATTTCTGTATATTTTTACTGCAAGCTTGGAGAATGAATGCAGGTCTTGCTCTCTACAAGTTTCTCTTTTTTTACTTACACACTGTGTTGGAAGAAAAATCCCATCTGGTTCCAAGCAGGGACAAAGGCTCTGGAAATAAAATGGAGGGTGACTGGCTGCAATTTGGAGTCCCGAAACTTCATTGACAGAAACATATTTCTAGCGTGGCTGACCTCTTGGCTTAGGAGGGGATGGATTTTTACAGGATTCTGAGATGTTGCAGGGGGTTGTGTATTGTAGTGTGGGAAGTTATCATCCAGCCCTCTCCCAGAAAAATGAAATATCCTAAGAAATATTGAAAAGGCAGAATATTTATCTGGATGTGAAAAGAAAGAAACATGTTTTAAAAGACAGAATAGTTGCCTGTAGCTTCCTGCCCATCC
This sequence comes from Thamnophis elegans, assembly GCF_009769535.1. Classification (NCBI taxonomy): domain Eukaryota; kingdom Metazoa; phylum Chordata; class Lepidosauria; order Squamata; family Natricidae; genus Thamnophis; species Thamnophis elegans. The sequence goes on along the minus strand of NC_045543.1, from coordinate 10,277,430 downwards.
CCACTGTTACTGGGCCATTAAGAAGGCCAAGCTAGTCCCTTTTACATAATAAAGACTTCTCCACTGCAGCCCCAGGGGGGATGGGAGTAAAGGCATGATAATATTGGCCCTTTACTCAACTGACCACATGGCATCTGAGAACTCAACTAAACCTGGATTCAAAAGACAGTCCAGAGAGTTGCCCCTGCATGGCCCTATGGGAGTCTGACAACCAATCAGAATACATTTCTTACACAGGAACAGGAAACAGAGAAGTGGGACTGAACAGGTTATAAAAAGCCTAGCAAGCCCCTCCTTCAGCCCTTCTTCTCTTCTTCTCCACCAACATTGAAGCATGTGATCACCTTTTCTGTTCAGGGCTCAAGCCATGTGGTCCTGTCCAACAATAAACCATCTTTCCAAGCAGCCCCCATGTCTCCAGTGTCTTTCTCCCCACTTGGAGCTGAACCCAGAAGGACATTTCTTTCATCAGTAGTGAGCCTTGTGCCTTTCGCTATTCAAATGGTGGTGGGTTAATCCTATTATTTCATGTCCTGTCCTGTCATGTCCTTAATTCCATCAGCTGGTGAAGGTGTTTTGTTTGTGAATAGATTGGCCCAGTCTTTCTTAATGGGCACAAACTATCTATCTCTAAAGACTTCAAGCATCTGCTGGAGGCTGTTGGCGCTGCTTTCTGCCTTTGTTAAGATTTTTCTCCATTTTTCCTTTGGGGAAATATAGCATTCTGCCTCTTTTAATATCCCTCCCCAAATATTTCATTCTCAGGGATGTGGGAGGGGGCTTCCTACAACTACATATACTTATTCTTGAACTAGGATAAAGAAAGGCTGGCATATGACTCAAGAAAGTGTAGGAAGTTATCACCCAGCCCTCTCCCAGAAAAAAGAAATATCCTAGGAAATATTGAAAAGGCAGAATATTTCTCTGGATGTGAAAAGAAAGAAACATGTTTTAAAAGGCCGAATAGCTGCCTGCAGCTTCCTGCCCATCCCCACATTGTCAATGGGCCATTAAGAAGGCCGAGCTAGTCCACTTTACATAATAAAGGCTTCTCCACTTCAGCTACAGGAAAGCATGATAATATTGGCCCCAACTGACCACAAGGCATCTGAGAACTCAACTAAACCTGGATTCAAAACACAGTCCAGAGAGTTGCCCCTGCATGGCCCCATGAGAGTCTGACAATCAATCAGAATACATTTCTTACACAGGAACAGGAAACAGAGAGGTGGGACTAAACAGGGTATAAAAAGCCTAGCAAGCCCCTCCCTCAGCCCTTCTCTTCTTCTCCACCAACATTGAAGCATGTGATCACCTTTTCTGTTCAGGGCTCAAGCCATGTGGCCCTGTCCACCAATAAACCATCTTTCCAAGCAGCCTCCATGTCTCCAGTGTCTTTTTCCCCACTTGGAGCCGAACCCAGAAGGACATTTCTTTCATCAAAAGGAAGCATAACGTAGCCCATCTTAGAGATGATCTTTAAATAACACAGCTCCTTTTTTTCTTCAATGGAATTAATCATTACCTCAATGTCTTCATTTGTCATAGCATCTTTTATTATCAAACTCTTCAAGCTGCTCAGTTGATTTATTAACGAAGGCAAGGGCCAAGGCTCTCAGGAATATTTATGGATTGTCCCCACTAAAACCTATCTTGAAAGAGCAAGCACATAGCATCAGTACGAGACTGAAAATTGGCCTGCGTACAGGATCTCAGCACACTTGACCTCTTCGTTGTGCTTCTTCGTTGGCCTTCAGAAAGTTCAAGTGGTTACTGTGAGAAAGAACAACAAAGCTTCTAGTTAGGAAGACCAATCAAAGCTTAATCTGGTGATGAGGTAGATTAGCCTCTATGGGTATGGGGAACAGCTCACGATCCAGGAAATATATAGAAACGAGAGTTGTCCTCTATGGCAGGAGTTGCCAACCTTGGCAATTTTAAGACTTGTGGACTTCAACTCCCAGAATTCCGCAGCCAGCTTTGCTTTAGGAGTTGAAGTCCCCTTCCCTTTGATTGTAAGCCGCCCTGAGTCCCCTCAGGGAAAAGGGCGGCCTATAAATCTCAATAAAAAAATAAAATAAAAAAAAAATGAAGTTCACAAGTCTTAAAGCTGCTGATGAAAGAAATGTCCTTCTGGGTTCGGCTCCAAGTGGGGGGAAAAGACACTGGAGACATGGAGGCTGCTTGGAAAGATGGTTTACTGGTGGACAGGACCACATGGCTTGAGCCCTGAACAGAAAAGGTGATCACATGCTTCAATGTTGGTGGAGAAGAAGAGAAGGGCTGAGGGAGGGGCTTGCTAGGCTTTTTATAACCTGTTCAGTCCCACCTCTCTGTTTCCTGTTCCTGTGTAAGAAATGTATTCTGATTGGTTGTCAGACTCCCAAAGGGCCACGCAGGGGCAACTCTCTAGGCTGTGTTTTGAATCCAGGTTTAGTTGAGTTCTCAGATGCCATGTGGTCAGTTGAGTAAAGGGCCAACATTATCATGCCTTTACTCCCACCCCCCCTGGGGCTGCAGTGGAGAAGTCTTTATTATGTAAAATACATTATATATATTTTATGAAAACAAAAGGATGGAAGTTACTGATGTTTGTTTACATTCCAATGCTGTCAATCATTTCCAAACCTGTGGAAATACTCTGAGTGCAAATTAATTTGTGCAGAATTATCTCATCATCTCTTAATACTCTGCCTCTAGGTACTGACTGGTTTCCCCTCCCCCCCATTTTTTCCTTATAACTAATTATATTTACAATACCACAATCCCATTTTTAAGTTTGCACACCCTAAATCATTAAATAGTACAACACAAGGGATGGTGGCTCCTTTGCATTGATCAATAAAGACGTAGGATGATTTGTAACATGTGCATTATGACTGTGCATGCTTTAAAAAGTATTTAAAAAGTTTTTTGGGGCTTCATGTAAGGGCAAGCCTAGCATCTCCCTGCAATTGCTTAATGCAGCTAAATCTCCTTTTTAAATTTTTTTGCACGAGAGTGAAAAAAGAAGTGGCTGCTTTAAAGAACCCATTTGTAAAGTTAATGCGTTTCTTAAAAGCTTTAATGCACAACAGAAGGGTGCCATGCTCAAGAATGTCTCAAAGAACTTTTTATAAATTGTTTTCAAGTAGGCACAGTCCGCTGACTGCATTTGTATTTATATTTACATATAGATTGCATATTAACTGGAGATTATACCATTCAATTATTTTTCCTGCATTGTATATGTCGGAATCACACATCACTTCTGTTTCGGCATTAGATTTCTGTGGAGTTCCTTGCAACCAATAGATGCTTCCTACCTCAACAGTTTTCTCCCTTCTTCCAGAGCAATGAACCATAGCAGAACCCAGTCCCTTCCATTGTAATAGAATGAGCTGCCATCAAAACTATGGATTACATAATCAAAAATGAACAGGCAAATTGAGCAGTGTCCTTAGGAGGACCAAAAAAACACCACGATGAAGGTTGCCGCCGCACAATCAAAGCCCCATCCTTTTTGGACAAACATCAACACAGCACAAGGGAGCAAAAGGTGGAGCTTCGCATTAGTGCAATTGTCATCTTAACTTTCTTTGACAAACCCCTGTCAGTTGCTGCTGGCAAGGTGCTTTCGATTTTACAGTGGTATCCTTTCTGAATGTGTTGGCTGCTCCTTAAAATACATGCATCTTTTCCAGAGCTGACATTGTAGTTGTGCAGGTTCAGGAAAATACTGTACATACAAGGAATGAAGGAAGTAGCAACAACTTCTTGCTGCCTCTGTAACGCCTCTTATTCTCAAATAAATATTTCATGTGTCTGTGCAGTTACTGATTGGGCCCAAGAGGAGATGTGCTGTAACTCTACTACAGTATAGAAACAGTGTTTCTCAGCCTTAGGCACTTTAAACTGTATGGACTTCAGCTCCCAGCATTCCACATGCAGAAGGGTTGGCTAGAGAATTCTAGGAGTTCAAGCCCACACCTCTTTATGGTGCCAAGATTGAGAAACACTGCTATTTTAAGAAGGGTGTCTAACTGGAGGCCCATGGACCAGATGTGTTATGCGCAGATCAAGCCCACCCCGACTCCGCAAAGGCAAAAATGTCACGATACGTAATGTGACACGATCGAGTTTGGCACCCATGTCCTAAAAGGACCAACTGCTCCATTTTTAAGCAGCCATCCTGCTTAGTCACAAGAGCAAGAGGCCAGCTCCAGAGAATGTTCTGCTTGTTTTGTAAATCATCAGTTATGGATGGAGGTGGTCAAGAGAGATCTCCTAAAAATGCGATCAAACTTTTGGAGTCTTTCTGTTTGGACAGTACTGTACCTATGAGAAGCAAAAAGGCAAAACTATAGAAGTTTGTAAGTTATCCTACCATAAAGTGCTGTTTTGGGTTCTGATTTTGAAGACGAACTGAACCTCTTTCACATAGCCTGTTTTTGTATTCAAAATCTCACTAGATCTTCACCAAAGCAAGGGGAAACAACCTCTGACACAAGTAGATTAGGACACAAATGTGCAACTGAATGGTGCAACCAGGGCCGGATTTTCCTATCGGCTAACTAGGCTTCAGCCTAGGGCCTCAAGATCAAGAGGGCCTACATTCAAATTGTTAGCAAAATTAAAATTACACTATTGTAAAAACAGTGAACACTAAAACACTGAACCGAAAATAAGGAGAAATTCTACGCATATGACTAATAAACAAACATAAAAATGTATTGGTTAAGATCGTTCCAGTGCCGCGGCAGTTGGGGAGCCCGCCCACATTCCCGGCACCGGCGGTCGGGCGAGAGGCGCGGCCGCTCCCAGTAGCCGCCCCGTCGACGCAGAGCCCACCAGCGGCCAGGCAGGTGAGGGCGAGGGGGCCGAGCCGGGCAGCTGAGCGCAGCAGGGGAGGCGGCTGGCCTCGCTGCCTTTGCCGCAGAGCAGAGCCGCCCTCCGTCGGGAGGCCAGCTATATATATTGATATATTGATATATATCACAGTAATGATGCATTTTATTGTCTCTCATGTAATTTACAAACTTAAAAATGGGAGGTGAAAGGGCCTCATAAATGGAATAGCCTAGGGCCTCTTTTCATCTAATCCGGCCTTGGGTGCAACTATTTTAAAATAGTAATGCAAGTTAGAGGCAGGGTAACACTACTTGAACTGTACCTTAGGCTTGGACTACATCTGTTTCTCCCTGCAATCTTCTGAATATGTAACTGGGTAGTCCAGGTGGAAAAAAGGAGGTATTTTGAAGGAAAAGAAAGTTGCCTGAAAAATGGGCTAATTAATTTGGGGCTCTAGACCTGGGGTTTCAAACTCATGTTATCACAGCGGCATCATGTGATGTATCAGGACTCCCCCCCCCCCTTCGTTAAACTGAGCATGGGCAAGGCCAGTGCATGACACACCTGGGCCATGGACCAGGAGTTTGACAGCCCTGCTCTAGAGCAGTGTTTCTCAACCTTGGCAACTTGAAGATGTCCGGACTTCAACTCCCAGAATTCCCCAGCCAGCTGGCTGGGGAATTCTGGGAGTTGAAGTCCGGACATCTTCAAGTTGCCAAGGTTGAGAAACACTGCTCTAGAGTGATACAATGATTAAGATGTAGGACTAGAATTCGAAACTCCAGCTCCAGACATGAAAGTTCATGGGGTGTCTTTGGACTAGAGGTCCCTCCATCTGAGTCCAATTTACCTTGCAGTGTCATTGTGGTGGAGACAGTTAGTTGGAGGATGAAGTAGACATATCCTGCCTTGAACTTCTGGGAAATCTAAAACTAAAGAAAACAATAAATACCACTCTTCTATCCTGCCATAAATCCCTTTTAATTAAAAAAAAAAAACCCTGACAGATTTTCATTGCATGTAATTTCCTTATAATGTGAGATGTGCTCTACTTTTTGCTCCTATTCTCCCATACACTATTTTTCTTACGTGAAATTAAATTGCTGGAAAAAATAATAAACTATAATAATAAAGCTTTCAGAATTTAGTGAAATTACAGAGTGAATAATTTCATCTCTGCGGGGCGGGGGGGGGGGGGCAAAGAAGGATTTCTTGAGAGTGCTTTAGAATGGATCACCAATAAGAATGCAGACATTAAACTACACATTACTTTAAATGCATAACTAGCAGTTATGTGGTTTCTTATTCAAGTGAAATGCAATGGATCCGAATTAGATTGGGACCTTCGTGTCGGAAAATGAACAGTTTCTCCCCATTGTGGTGAGAGTCTAGACTACTTTTGCTGCATCTTCAACTGATGTTGCCAAAAAGTAACCTACTGAAGATATATTTTGGTTATGATTATTACTGTTTACCTGTTAGACTAGCAGCTATAGCTTTTATTAGACAATAAATGGCATGTTCAGCCATCGTTTCAAAGCTATTTCTTTACCAAAACAGAGAAAATAATGTCCACAGATAGGTAATAAAGCAGTGAGAGCCGAGGTGGCGCAGTGGTTAGAGTGCAGTACTGCAGGCCACTTCAGCTGACTGCTATCTGCAGTTCGGCGGTTCAAATCTCACCGGCTCAAGGTTGACTCAGCCTTCCATCCTTCCGAGGTGGGTGAAATTGTAAAGTTCCCGTGGTTCGCCCATGAGGCCAATGGTGAGAAAAGACAGGAGGCAATCTTTCTCGGGATGGAGCGATGACCCAGATTGGGGGTCTGGTAGCCCCTTTTATTGAGATAGGACAAAGGCAGGAGGAGCAATAGCATGTGAGTAAAAACAGCCTGTAAAAGTACAATTTCTAATCTACTGCTCAGTCTGTATATGGTCAAATCCTGGACGTCATTGGAAGGGCACATCTCAGAATGTTATGTTATGCACTATCAGGATGTTATGGCGTTTTAGGAGTTTGTTTTCTCCTGTGTGATTCAGCGTGACTCTGCAAGCCCTAGTATGAACTGGGCCATGGAGGACACACACCTACACAAGGAACTATATTACAACATGAAATGAGGACCCAGACTGTGGGGGCAATATGCTGACTCTGTAAACCGCTTAGAGAGGGCTGAAAGCCCTATGAAGCGGTATATAAGTCTAACTGCTATTGCTAGAGTGGGAGTGACTTCCAACTTCCTATCAGCTTCCCCATTGACTTTCCTTGTAGGACTCTGGCGGGGAGCATGGGAAATGATGATCACATGAGCATGGCTGACAACAGCAGTGCAGTAGAATGGCAGCGTGGAAACATTGAAATGGCCCCAGCTTTGTGAAATTTCAATCCCATGGGAGTCATGGGTCTTGGGTTTTGGACATGTTCTGTAAGTTAGTCCTTTTCACGTAAGTTGGTTCAAAATTTGCTGCCCTGTGTAATGGAATGCATGGATGAGCTTGAAGAAAGAGGGGACGAATTGCTGCCTAGGAAACAATCAGACAAGATCCCCCAGTGGCTTAACAGTCAGAGAAAGAAACTTAGAAAGGACCCACTTTAATGGATCGAGCAGTTAAAAGCGGAGACAGAAAATCTGGGCCTTCAGAAGTGAAAGATTCTGTTAATGCAGCCATACAATAAAATAGAATGACCGTATTTTTCAGAGCTCCGAAGTATAAGACGCACCTAGTTTTGGGGGAGGAAAACAAGAAAAAAAATTCCCTCTGCCTCCCAGCAATTTGCCTCCTTGCAGCAAGCAGCAAACAGCCTGTTTCAGTTTCAGTTTAGCCTGATTAGCACAAGGGAAAAAAATCTGCCTCTGCCTCCCTGCAATTTTCCTCCTTGCAGCAAAAAGCCTGTTTTAGTTTCAATTTCAGCACAGCCTGATTAGCACAAGCAGCTGATTATCAGTTGGATCGGCCTCCCGACCATCAGCTGTTTCAGGCTGCAGGGATTGTCATAGCCTATTGCTGCCTTCCATGGCCCATTTTCAGTCTCCGCATGCCCCATTTTTGGCCACTATGCGCCCCATCTTCCACTTATTCTGGGGTGTGCGGAGGCAGCAATAAGAAATGGCAATCCCTGGAGCCTGAAAGAGCTGACAGTCGGGAGGCCGATCCAACCAAAAATTAGCTGCTTGTGCCAATCAAGCTGTGCTGAAGCGGCAACTGAAACAGGTTGTTCGCTATAAGGAGGCAAATTGCTGGGAGGCAGAGGCCAAAGGGTAGGGGTCGGTGGGTGGCCAGGACTACATTCGGTGTATAAGACGCACCCAAATTTTCACCCTCTTTTAGGGGGGGGATGTGTGTGTTGTCCTCCGAAAAATACGGCAATTCATCTAGTCGTGTTTCCTGTCTAGTTTACCTGGGAGCGCTGACAATCAGACGGAAGAATTTTGATAGTATATACATAAGAACTTTTCTGCGACTCACCAAAATGAACAAAATATTTCCTGTTCTTACACACCTCATATATATGACAATTGTCACTTCAAACCAGAAATACCTGATTGGAAATGAAATCTTTGGTTTTGCAGCACTTGGTAGAGAATTTGACTCTAGAACTCTTCTGTCTGTGTTGCTACAAACGAATCATCCATTGCTTTATTTAGCCCTCTGTAGGTATGCCTTGAAATGCTGCCTCATCTTTTTATAGAAGAATGTTATTGTGAATTTATGAAAAGGAGAACAAACCTTCCAGGAAAATAGTGGACGTCGAGAAACAATTCAATTACTTATCATTATTTTTATAAAAAATATAATTAATACTGTATTATGAAACAGATCATTTTATAATTTTATTGCAGATACATTTTTCTTTAAAGCAGAAGATATGAGACATTCTTATTTCTGATATTTTTCTTTCTTTCTTTTATCAGAGAAGAAAATTTGTAATGAACAGCACTCCAAAGTTTTCCAAGGCACTGGCGATACAATTACTGACCACGTGTTTGGTGGTTGGTTGAACTTATCACAACATTGGGAACAGAGGTGGGTTCCTACCAGTTCGCACCTATTCGGTAGAACCGGGTCGTCAAATCTACCGAACCGGTTAGAAGAGGTTCCACCAGTGAACCCGGAAAGCAGGCCACACCTACAGAAGAGGTTCCAAATTTTTTTGAAACCCACCACTGGTCCTTGGATATGATTATTCTACACCATTATGCTCTTATTTATAAAACTCAGTGCCTCTGTGAAAGGTAAGGATGACTACTGCGTTTGTGGTGCAATCAGACCATTGCGTGTGTTGAAGTTGTTTAAACGCAAACCAAAGATGCCTTTTAAAAACAAGTTTACATCCTATTCTTATGCATGCCAGTGCTGTGTGTGAGGTAATTTAAGGTGGTTCTGACAAGTGTCGTCAGCATCTTCATATCCGTCACATGGGCGGCAAGCCACTCCCACAAAGGAGGCCACACCCACAGAGTAGGTTCGAACAATTTTTGAAACCCACCACTGGTCCTTGGATATGATTATTCTACACTATCATGCTCATATTCATAAAACTCAGTGCCTCTGTGAAAGGTAAGGATGACTACTGCGTTTGTGGTGCAATCAGAACATTGCGTGTGTTGAAGTTGTTTTAACGCAAACCAAAGATGCCTTTTAAAAAACAAGTTTACATCATATTCTTATGCATGCCAGTGCTGTGTGTGAGGTAATTTAAGGTGGTTCTGACAAGTGTCGTCAGCATCTTCATATCCAGTCACATGGGCGGCAAGCCACTCCCATCCGGTCACATGGGTGGCAAGCCACTCCCACAAAGGAGACCACACCCACAGAGTAGGTTCAAACAATTTTTGAAACCCACCACTGGTCCTTGGATATGATTATTCTACACTATCATGCTCATATTCATAAAAACTCAGTGCCTCTGTGAAGGTAAGGATGACTACTGCGTTTGTGGTGCAATCAGAACATTGCGTGTGTTGAAGTTGTTTTAACGCAAACCAAAGATGCCTTTTAAAAAACAAGTTTACATCCTATTCTTATGCATGCCAATGCTGTGTGTGAGGTAATTTAAGGTGGTTCTGACAACTGTCGTCGGCATCTTCATATCCGGTCACATGGGTGGCAAGCCACTCCCATCCGGTCACATGGGCGGCAAGCCACCCCCACAAAGGAGGCCACACCCACAGAGTAGGAATAAAGATTTATGATTACTCCTAGTATTGTGGTTGTTGCAGCATCCTAAGATCATGTAATTACCCTTTCTGATCCTTGTAGCTGGCTTCTGACAAGCAAAGTCAATGGAGAAAGCTAGCAGAAAATTGCAAGTTACCCTCACGGGACACTGCATTTAGCAGCCTGAAATGATTAACTTAATGACCACCACCAAAATTCATGAAACACTTAATGAGCGTGATCTTAGTGACAGAGTTGCCAGTTCCTATTGCGCTTGGTAAGTGAGGGCTAACTATAATTTTAAAAAATGATCTCAAGGTTAATTGAGTAATATTATATTGTTGATATTTAAATGTCATTTTTAGGTGTGTTTTTTTTGTCTGTTCTTGATCTTTGGTTGTAAATTAAATTGATTCTTGGAATTGAGAAAAAAAAAACCTCCTATGTTGTCTCAACTTCAGAACAAGGCATGTTGGATTTGTTCCAAGCTTAAACAAAATAAGATCACTTCAAACGACATCATTTTGAGTATTCCAAGTGTCTCATATTCTGTGCCCAACTTCTTTTACAAATTACACTTGGCTTGATTCAATTGTTTTTCCAAGGTATCCAATAAATAGCAATAGCAATAGCAGTTAGACTTATATACCGGTTCATGGGGCTTTCAGCCCTCTCTAAGCGGTTTACAGAGTCAGCATATCGCCCCCACAGTCTGGGTCCTCATTTTACCCACCTTGGAAGGATGGAAGGCTGAGTCAACCTTGAGCCTGGTGAGATTTGAACCGCCGAACTGCAGATAACAGTCAGCTGAAGTGGCCTGCAGTACTGCACTCTAAACCTCTGCGCCACCTCTAAAGTAGCAGAGATCAGTTTTGCTCCTGCTGCTCTGGGTTCATACAAGATGAGTGGGAATAGGAGAGGAGAGGGGAGGAGGAGCAAGCATGCTCAAGCAATTCCATGAAGGTGGAAAATAGATGCCATCTGGTATTTATTTAAATAAGATAGAGCACAACATAAAAATTCAGGGATTGTTGCATGATGAAACCTTTATTTATTTATTGCTTTTAAAATAGTAACAGAAAAAGAAAGGGAATGAAGACCCTACAATTATTTGATGGATACATTCTCCAAAAAAAATCCAGAAAAAGTGCCTTAAAAGTGAAAAAATATAAGAAAACAAAAAAACAATTTATAATATATTGTTATAAAGTTATTGTTTTATATATATATATGGCTAGCTGATGAGAGCTAAATAGCTTGAAATAGATCTATACTAGTCTCCCTTTATTTATTATCAGCACAAATAAAAAAACACAAATATAACAAAGGCAACAGTAAAATATTGGTTTCTGTCATGATGGACTCTTGTGACGAGCCGATAGACAGATGATGGAAGCAATTAGCTTCCTCCCATAATTGGGGCTTACCAGGGGTTGTAAAAATCTAATAGATACCTTTCACCCTGGCTTCACTGATAACGGATAAGAGCCTGTGGCCTAATGGCTAAGAAGTTTGCCTAGGATGTAATATAGCCCAGGTTCAAATCCCAGTAAGGGTATGGCTAGCTGATGAGAGCTAAATAGCTTGAAATAGATCTATACTAGTCTCCCTTTATTTATTTATCAGCACAAAAACACACACACACACACACACACACATATATATAGATTGTATACACACACACACAACTGTTAACTCTTATAACAATATATATATATATACTGTATGTGTGTGTATGTACGTATGTATATATATGTGTGTGTGTATGTATATGTGTGTGATGTATGTATGTATGTATGTATGTATTTTGTCACAACCCCTGATATGCCCAAATATGGGAGGGAGCATACTGCTTTCCTTTCTCTGTCTATCGGCTCATCTCAAGAGACCATCCAGACAGAAAGCCATTATTTTTACTGTTGCCTTTGTTACATTTGTGTTGCATTTGTGCTGATAAATAAAGAAAGGGAGACTAGTATAGATCTATTTCAAGCTATTTAGCTCTCATCAGCCAGCCATACCCTTACTGGGATTGAACCTGTGCTGTATTACATATTAGGCAGTTGTGTTAGCCACTAAGCCACAGGTTCTCCTCCTTATCAGCTGAGCCAGGGAAATATATGTATATGTATATTATATGTATATGTATATTATACACATACACACTTATTTAAGGTAAATATTATTCAAGTACATATACTTCTAATGCATTCATATAACTATCTTTTTAAACCTGTTTTTCTGTATAAACGAGTTCCACATTTCATTGTCTATACAAACTCTATGTCTATAATGAATTCACTCATTGGTGGCAAGTCCTTAACCCCATTGTACCATGTATTTCCAATGCTGGCAATTTGTGGCCTGCTTTTGGCCATAGTAAGGGAGAGTCCATTTGCATTGTCCAGTTGTCAAATTCAATATATTACATATAGTTAAAGAAAACATTATCTTTTAACAATTTAAACTTTTGTCGTGCAATCATATTTATATAATCTACTATTTCCCCCCAAAACACAGGTTTAAGACATTTCAAAAACTAATTGCTTAAAAGAAGCATTATTCAACAAAATTTTATTCTTTTTTTATACAAAATATAATAGAGTCCAATAAATTCTAAATCTTTTTGTTGTTGTATAAGTCATAATTTGAGGTCCATTGACACTCTTACTACAGAAGTTAAGAGACTCTCTCATTCTCTAGGCAATATACGAACCTCTAATTCTTCATTCCACTCAATTTCTAGCATCCGTGTATAAAATTGATTTATTGATAATAAATATCTGTATAAAAGCATTTTTTTTTAGTTTTAAAGGAGTTCATCAAGTTGTTCTAGAATCTCAGCTGTCTCAAAAGCTGAAAATGCTGCTGGTTCAAATCAAGGTTGTTAACAATTGTTACTAACTGTAAAGATTGCCATAGCGGAACATAAAAACTGGCAAAGATTCTTCTTACTTGCCTCTTTCCATTGTGCTTTTACAGAAACGTGATGCTTTTGTCAAAAGAGAAAGCAATCCCACGCTGCCATCCCATCTATGATGCAACATCATAACACATTCAAAAGAGGTAGGGTTTGCAATGGAACAATATGATGTTGCTTTTGTATTCTATACACCATGGCACAGAGAGAGAGGGAAGGAGAGAGAAGGAGAGAGGGGAGAGGAAGGGAGGGAGAGAGAGAGAGAGAGAGGGAGGAGAGAGAGAGAGTATAAACACTGCTTACTTGCTAAATTAAGTGATTTAACAATAATCTTTACTATCAAGAAATAGAATTCATAGCTTGTATTGTGTGTTTTGTGTAGGTAATAAGTAACTATAACAGGGTGTTCTGTTCTGTGTGGATTGTATACGTATTGCCTACGAGGATTTCAGGTGGAAGTTGTAAAAATACCTTGGGTATTTTTGTTATTGATTATCCCTGTGTTGGGCTTTGGTGTGTGTATCCTGGGTAAACTCTTGATGATTGTGAGGTTTGGCAGCATATAAAATGAAAAAAAAAAGTGTTGTTTTACTTTGAACATGCTGGCAGCTTGCCAAATGCAGTAGTGTGCATTACCCTGTGTGTTAAGGAGAAAGTCCAATTTCAAGCCAATTGCAGAGAAGTGGTTTGGGTTGTGTGTGTCGTTTTTTGTTTGGCTGCCCTGCTGCTGTTCATAGGCAGTGTTAAAAGTGAATCATTTTCTATGTTGCTCTCTGATCAATTTCTGTGGGGGGGGGGGTTGTGTCAGGAGGTTGTACAAAAGGACATTCTGACAACAGTGGCTTCAAGTTGCTTCTTATGAAAATGTAATTAAAGCAGCAATCTTGTTTTGACTTAACATTTCTGTAGATGACATCAGCCTGGATTACCACCCTATCAGTTCTGAATCTCTAGGGTGAAAACTACTCTATCCCAGTGTTTTTCAACCTTTTTGTGCAAAGGTACACTTTTTTAATGAAAAAATCACGAGGCACACCACCTTGACAGTGCGCGCAGTGGACGTCCCTGCGTGCGCTACCTCTCCAGCGGTCCCCACGTTTTTAAAGTAACATGGGGCCGCAGGGACTTAATAGAGGTATCCCTGTGTCCCGAAAGCAACTTTCGGGACACAGAGATGTCTTGAGGCAAAAAACACCCGGCGGGTGTTTTTCCCACGGCACACCTTACACTATGTCATGGCACACTAGTGTGCCGCGGCACAGTGGTTGAAAAACACTGCTCTATCCTAAGCTTGAATCAAAAACGTTTCCTTTTTCCATGTACTCAATGTAAAATGGTAGCTATGGGAATAATATCTTGGAATGGGAAATGACCTCAATATTGTTAAAGGTGTTTGAACAAAGCTGCTCTGTTGCTTTATCCCTTTAAAACAGTGTTTCTCAACCTTGGCAACTTGAAAATGTCCGGACTTCAACTCCCAGAATTCCCCAGCCAGCAAATGCTGGCTGGGGAATTCTGGGAGTTGAAGTCCGGACATCTTCAAGTTGCCAAGGTTGAGAAACACTGCTTTAAAATCTAACTTTGGTTTATTGGATTTCCAGCAAGAAGACTCTGATTCTTAAAAGAATCACTAGATAGGGAGAGGGGAGGCATATACACCAATTAATAAATATAAACAGGAAACCAACCTATTTGGTATCTTGTGCTTAAAGACAACGCTTACGGCTCTTTTAAGGCCAATCTGGGTTCATAATATGACAGCAATCATCCTAGTAAAGGAAGTTTGGGATCATGTCCCCTGCAGCTCTGGATTATTTGCAGGGTGGGATCCTACCAGTTTAACAACCAGTTTCACTGATCGTGCGCGTTTGCGCACTGCGCATGCGTGCACAGTTTACCTAAAAACTCACCTTCCGCATTACTGCTGGCGAGGAAAGCTGCTGATGCGCGACAATCCATTCTGCCAGGCCAATCAGCTGGGGTTCAGAAAAGGGAATATAGGTGAGTATAGTGCAGGGGGTGGCCCACTTTAAAGTCGTAGCGAACCAGTTCGCTCCCAGCTGATAGTCGGTGCTACCGGTTCGCCTGAACTGTTCCGAACTGGTGGAATCCCACTGATGGTTATTTGTATTGCTCAAGCCTGCCCTCCATGGAATTAAAGCAAGGGTGAAATCCAGCAGGTTGTGACAGGTTCTGGGAGAACCGGTAGCAGAAATTTTGAGTAGTTCAGAAAACTGGCAAATACCACCTCTGGCTGACCCGAGGAGTGGGGTGGGAATGGGGATTTTACAATAACCTTTCCCTGGAATGGGGATTTTGCAGTAACCTTCCCCTGGAGTGGGGAGGGAATGGGGATTTTTGCAGTATCCTTCACCTGGAGTGGTGTGGGAATGGGGATTTTACAATAACCTTTCCCTGGCGTGGGAGGGAATGGGGATTTTACAGTAACCTTCCCCTGGAGTGGGGAAGGAATGGGGATTTTGCAGTAACCTTCCCCTGGAGTAGTGTGGGAATGGGGATTTTGCAGTATCCTTCCCCTGGGAGTAGTGTGGGAATGGGGATTTTACAGTAACCTTCCCCTGGAGTGGGAGGGAATGGGATTTAGCAGTAACCTTCCTTCCCCTCTAGTGGGGAGGGAATGGGGATTTTGCAGTAACCTTCCACTCTAGTGGGGAGGGAATGGGGATTTTGCAGTAACCTTCCCCTGGGAGTGGGGTGGGAATGGGATTTTGCAGTAACCTTCCCTCTAGTGGGGAGGGAATGGGGATTTTGCAGTAACCTTCCCCCTGGAGTGGGGAGGGAATGGGGATTTTGCAGTAACCTTCCCCTCTAGTGGGGAGGGAATGGGGATTTTACAATAAACCTTCCACTGGAGTGGGGAGGGAATGGGGATTTTGCAGTAACCTTCCCCTCTAGTGGGGAGGGAATGGGGATTTTACAATAACCTTCCCCTGGAGTGGGGAGGGAATGGGATTTTGCAGTATCCTTCCCCTGCCCCGCCCACCAAGCCACATCTAACAGAACCGTAGTAAAAAAAAATTGATTTTCACCACTGAATTAAAGGGGTTAACCTTTCCAGTAAGTACTTACTCGGATGGCAGGATTAAAAGTAGAGCTCCCACAAGGCTACACTTGTAGCCTTCATTTGGTAACACTCGGCATTATTTATTTCTCAGTGGCTTTGACTCTGTTGGCAGTGAAGAAATTGTCCATTTCGAAACCAAGCAGGCCACTTTCAGAAGAAGTGTGACTCCTTCCAGATCTCTTCCCCCCCCTCCCCTTCTCTTTCTTTGGCACAGAACTTGAAGTATTCTCATTCCAGAACTTAATGGAAAACTAATAGTTCAAGGTTCCTTTGATGGCCATCACTTTTAACCCTGACCTAATTCTTTTGCAGGCACTGTTTTGTGCGTATGGCTTCGAGTCACCATTGTTTCCTGGCCAACTGCCTGGAAGAAGTTCCTGCATCGTTCTTGGTAAGGGTTTTGCTTTTTGTCCTTGTCTGCTTCGTAGGACTGGGAGAAAGAGACTGGCCCAAGGTCACCCAGCTGGCTTTTTGCCTAAGGTGGGGCTAGGATTCATGGTCTCAGGTTTCTTGCCTGAAGTTTCTAACCACTATTCCAAACTGGCACGGCCAGGAACCAGCAGAGCTTAAAGTGAATGTTTCCCCTTCCCCACTGCTATCTTCCCCCTTTTCACAGCATGGATTTGAAAGCAATTTCTTTTCAGACAGAAGATTGGCTGCGGTTTGAAATTTTCCAGGCAAAATGGGTAAAATTTAAATTCACATGTCAGCTTGCTAGAGAGGATGGGACAAGGCGGAGGGGTGGGGGGGAGAAAGAACCTGTCTACATCCTGACAGCAGAATCGTGAATTAGGGGAGCAGCAACTTTTACCAACCACAGAGACAATATATTAAAAAAACAAGGCTAAGTTAATATTTTCCAAGGGAACCTTCAAAGCAAATCTAACTATTAACTGATCACAGGTCTGCAAAATAATTTTTTTCCGAGAGCTGTTTTGGTTATTCCACGTAATCTTGTTTTTTGGTGCGCTGAATCCAAAAATGACCTCCATTTTGTCATAGGACACCACGTTTCCTGACAATTTAGGTAACTGGTATTGGACCTGGGTACTTGAGAGACCGCCTGCTGCCAATCACCTCCACTAGACCGATTAGATCCCACAGATTAGGCCTCCTCCGAATTCCATCCGCCGGCCAGTGCCGACTGGCGACTACCCGAGGAGAGCCTTCTCTGTGGCTGCTCCGACCCTCTGGAACGAGCTCCCCATGGAGATTCGAACCCTCACCACCCTCCAGGCCTTCCGCAAAGCCCTTACAACCTGGCTGTTCCGACAGGCCTGGGGCTAAAGAGCTGTTGCCCCCGTCTCAAATGGTATGACTGTTGTGTGTTTTTAAATTATGTATTGTTATGTTCGTCTTTTTATTTTCTGTCTGTACCCACTTCCCTGGTTTGAATTGTGAGCCGCCTGAATCCCCTTCGGGGGAAAAGGACAGCATATAAATATAATCAAATCAAATCAAATCAAATAGGCAATACCTCAAAATAAATAGAAATAGACTTATAAAATTAAAGTTTTATTACAATATTTTCATGAAAATCCTTTTTTGAACTGACCTACACACACTAACTTGATTCTTCTTCCTTGTGAGGCTCCTCTTGGTGCATTTATGCTTGTGAGTAGCATCTGGAATGTCTCTCTGAAGCATCCAACAGTAGTCTGCCATCATTGTAATGCTTCATTTTCCCTGGTATCTCCTTTCCATCTCTTTAATGTCTTGGTGGAATCGTTCACCTTGTTCCTCATTCACAGCTCCCAAATTTTCAGGAAAGTAGTCAAGGTGGGACTGGAGAAAATGCACTTTCAAACTCATCAGGCAAACTAAAACTTGAAATGCTTTCAGCATTCTTCTGACGATATTTTTGTAGTGAGGATCTTTGTTATTGCCAAAAATTTATATGCAGCTTCTTTAAATGCAATCCACTCTTCTTTTTGAGGATCGGTGATGGTATTGACAAACTCTTGGTCAACTATAAGCCATCTAATGTCTGGTCCGACGAACACACCTTCCTTCAATTTTGCCTCCGACAGGCATGGAAACTTGGTGACCAAGTATTTGAAGCATTCTCCATCTCTTGGAAGTGATTTACGAATTGCTTCATCAATCCCAATTTTACGTGGAGAGGTGGTAGAAGAGCTTTATGGGAAAGTACCAAAGTTTTTCGGAGGACATTTTTTTCACCGACTGTTAGCACCCTTGGCTGCCAACTCTTCTTTGTCCAGTGATTTTGTCGGTCTCAACTGTCCCATAGACACAGAAAACAAGAGTATTTGGTATACCCAGCTTGTTGCCCGAGCAGCATGCACAAGACTTTCAAGTCCCCACACAACTTGCCAACCATGGTCTTCATATTTAAGTTTACGAAGAACCATTCCAAGTTCTCGTAGGTTTCCTTCAAGTGTACGGATGACCTACAGGTATGGAAGCGTAAAAACTGTTGTGGAGGTGAGTATTGTTGTAAGGGGAGTATTACCTGTAACCTAATGTTTTGACATATTAGTATTTGTCTTGTTATAGAAAATGGGACTCACATCAAGAGCTATTCCAAGCTGACAATTGCTGGGAGTTGGGCAGCATATGAATTTAAGAAATTATTGTTGTTAAGTACCAGAAACGTCATATAACTTAAATGAGAGAAATTGCATTAATTAGTACAGTTGCACAAATAAATTATTTGTATTTGTATTTGTATTTATTATACTTGTATGCCGCCCTATTCCCGAGGGGACTCAGGGCGGCGAACAAACACGTGGGGAAGGGGGCAATACAAAAACAAACGAGACAAACAGGATACAAAGACATTTTAAAAACTACACAACAATCAGCAATTCGAGTGGGGCTGGGATCTCATCAGCCCCAGGCCTGCCGGAACAGCCAGGTCTTGACGGCTTTGCGGAAAGCCTGAAGGGTGATGAGGGTCCGAATCTCCACGGGGAGATCGTCCCACGGGGAGATCGTTCCAATTCCAATGCAATTTAATTTTGGAAATTTGCGGTACAAATAACGAGACTGGCATTCACTTATTAATATAATGGAACTGATTTAATTATCACCCTCTTTTCACTTTTTTACCCTGTAAAATTATAAATTAGTAAGTTATTGTTTCACTAGTCATGAAAATATTAGTGACCTTTTACAAGCCCCAGAAGCTTGCCTTGAATACAAGGTATGCATTAAATCAATTTTTACATTTATTTATTTCACAAGAATTATTTGTTACTGCAATCATATATTCTGGGCAGCTAGATTTAACAAAGACATACATATTTCATGCTATTCCTCGTGGGGTTTGTGCAGAAAGTGAGTAAGGAAAAAAATATGTTAAAAAATTAAGACAGGAGAAAAAATAATTGCAGGGTTGCTCTTTTGGACTATTCTTTCATAATTCATCCCTGAACTGCTCTTGGTCTGGATATCATCTCCCTCTGCTCAAGAGGCCTTCTGACTTTGATTGTAGACTATTTATAGATTGCAATGTCCTAATTTTGCCCTCTGACCCTGCAAAAACTTCAGCCTTGAGGAGAGCATGTCACAACTGAGGGTGGAAAGAGATGAAGGGAAATATTCAAGCAGTAATAATATGTTGCTATTTAGGGGTATTCATAGAAAAAAAAATGAGGATTCTAAGCGCATTGCCTGAAAATTGCTCGTTGTGTGCTTTATACTATAAAGTATTGACCAATCATGTCACAGGTTGGAAATTATGCTCGTGTGACTACATGGCAATCCCTAGGGCCTCTGTACTCCTGATGCAATCATGGAAACCTAACAGTGTAGAATTTAACCTAGGTGTCAAGGTTCCGACAGATGTCCCAATTAATTCATGAGTCCCGAACCAAGTTGTTTTGAAAAAACAACAACAGTGATTTATTTAGGAACAGCATGTCGGCAGCTACTCATGTGAGGTCAAACTCTGTGGCACGTAGTTTCTGGTTCAACTTTATATCCGGACACACTCTAGGTCAGTGTTTCTCAACCTTGGCGACTTTAAGTCCTGTGGACTTCAACTCCCAGAATCCCCCAGCCAGCACAGCTGTGCTGGCTGGGGGATTCTGGGAGTTGAAGTCCACAGGACTTAAAGTCGCCAAGGTTGAGAAACACTGCTCTAGGTCAACCTTTCTCAACAGAAGTTCCATGGAACTTCCAAGTTCCAGATCAGATTGCGAGGGGTTCTGGGAGAGATGCGTTTTTGGGGGGAGAAAACCCCAATGCCACTGTTTTTGAATTTTGTGTCCTACACAATGTTGGTGCTCACAATATTGGTAACCTTTATCCACAGCTATCCTGCCACTTTGCTGTTTTGGTCAATGTTGTAAAACATGGATTGTTTGCAGTGGTGGGATCCTGCCGGTTTAACAACCAGTTCGGTGACTGCGTGTTTTCACGCGTGTGTGCATGCGCAGTTTTACCAAAACATACCTTCCATGCAGTGGTGGGTTTCAAAAAATTTTCGAACCTACTCTGTGGGTGTGGCCTCCTTTGTGGGAGTGGCTTGCCAGCCATGTGTTCTCTCTCTCTCTCTCTCCCTCTCTTTCCTTCCTTTTGTCTCTCTGTCCCTTTTTCCTTTTTTCTTTCATCTCTCACTCTTTCTTTCTTTCTTTCTCTCTCTCTCTCTCTCTCTCTCTCTGTGAGTCTGTGTGTGTGTGTGTGTGTGTGTGTGTGTGTCAGTGGTGGGTTTCAAAAAATTTTGAAACCTCTTCTGTAGGAGTCCTTGGGGATTGGGCGGCATATAAATATATTTAATAAAATAAATAATAAATAAAATAAATAAGGTGTGGCCTGCTTTCCAGGTCCACTGGTGGAACCTCTTCTAACCGGTTCGGTAGATTTGAGAACCGGTTCTACCGAACTGGTGCGAACTGGTAGGAACCCACCTCTGCTTCCATGTTACTTTTTGGGGAGTGAAATAGCTGAGGCATGGCAATCAGCTCTGCCACGCTAACCAGCTGAGAGGCTATAGATAGGTAAAGGGCAAGGGCAGGTGGGCCAACCTGATCATCAGAGTGAACTGGTTCTCTTTCAGCTGATCGTCAGAGCTACTGGCTTGCCCAAACCAGTCTGAACCAGCTGAAACCCACCAGATTGTTTGCTTTGAATCAAATTGTATTCTGAGGTTTCATATTTTTTTAATACTATTTTTGTATAGTCATCATGTTTTGCAGTTTTTATGCTCAGACCTGGGAATTATTTCAAGCATTCCTCCAGGGTAAAAAGTTGAGTTGAAAAAGGCTGTTCTAAGGCATTTTTGGGTCATCACCCACAATCCAGCAGTGCCAGAGACAAGCAGACAAAATAAGCTACTGTAGTTCTAGTAACCTTAAAAAAACACCAGGCGTTTGGTTTACTCTTCTTTCAGAGCAGTGGTGGGATTCAGCCGGTTCGCACCTATTCGGGAGAACCGGTTGGCAACTTTCTAAGCAGTTCAGAGAACCGGTTGTTGGAAAAAATCTCATTTTGTTTTTTTCCACTTTACAGGGCTAATCCTGTAAGCAGTGGTGGGTTTCAAAAATTGTTGGAACCTACTCTGTGGGTGTAGCCTCCTTTGTGGGAGTGATTTGCCACGTGTGTGACTGGATGGGAGTGGCTTGCTGCCCATGTGACCAGATGGGAGTGGCTTGCTGCCCATGTGACCGGATATGAAATTATGAATTAGTTCTTAGGTCAGTCCAAGTAGCTATTCAGAAGTTAATGGTTAGAAGCAATCGTAAAGCAAGATATGGAATTAAAACCAGAAATATTTTGTTGGCTATTTGAAAGGGAGTATAATATATATTTAATTTTACACATGTTAGCAGCTGCTGGAATTGTGTTTGCACACAGTGGAAAAACAGATATATAAATGAATAAATATTACAATGTGCAGGAATAAATAAATTGACAATTAAAATCAAGAAGGCTTTGAATACTTTTTCACGTGGGATTGGTTTTAGCAATTGCCAACTAACGGAAACAGAAATTAGAAATCCAAAAGTATAAAAGAAAACACCAATTATATAAGGAAAGGTCCCTGAAATGTATAAGGAAATATTACTAGATCATTATTAATGCGTAGATAACTGCGGGACATTACACACCCACCAGTGGTGGTTTCAAAAAATTTTGGAACCTCTTCTGTAGGTGTGGCCTGCTTTCCAGGTCCACTGGTGGAACCTCTTCTAACCGGTTCGGTAGATTTGACGAACCAGTTCTACCGAATAGGTGCAAATAGGTTACCTCTGCCTGTAACGAAGGCAGGAAGGAAACATTCTGGTGTTGTTTCTAGCCCAATCTTTATTGCTTTTCTGCTTACAGAAACTGTCTCATCGGTTAACCCTTATTACATTGTAACAGCTAAGGTGAAGTGCCCATCAACGTGAGTGATGTTGAGTTGGCCATGCCCACCCAGTCACATGACCACCAAGCCCCACCTACCCTGCTGGTCATTAGGGCAGAGAACCGGTTGTTAAATTATTTGAATCCCACCACTGTTTCAGAGGTAGCTGGAATACCTGTTTAGTAATTGAGCAAGCAAAGTAGAAAAAGGAGAACAGGTTGTGTCAAGGGCCTCCAATTTCCAAGAAAAGATATTGAGAATCGAGGCAGACCCACGAAATTAGACCATTGTGAGAAAGACTTTGATACAGGAAGCTCCAGTCATTAACCCAGTTCAATTAGTGCTGCTCAGCCCTGATTGGTGAAGTGATACTATTCAGGAGGAGAAGTTTACTTCCAAATAATCCATTTCTCCCCTAGGGTCCCTCCAGGACATTTGGCAATTCTTGATTGTTCTAGTTCTTTGACTTTTGACATTTAATGCTCCTCTGTGGTGGCAGTCTATAGATTGAGTCACCTTTCTCGCTGTATACTGTTCCATCCTTGCTCCTTTTCTTCCTCCTTTTCTGATGAGGATATTAGGGAAACATGAAAGGGGACCTCTAGATGTCAATATCTTTGGGGGGGGGGTATACATTATTGAGTTCTGCATGCACAAATCTCCACTGATATTGAAACTGCAACTACTGGCCCAACCTATGTGATTTGCAAATCATACACAAGGTAATGATAATTTTTCCTATGTTACCCTCATCCATCTGTTGAAAGAAATGTCCTTCTGGGTTCAGCTCCAAGTGGGGAAGAAGACACCGGAGACATGGAGGGTGCTTGGAAAGATGGTTTATTGTTGGACAGGGACACATGGCCTGAACAGAAAAGGAGATCACATGCTTTAATGTTGGTGGAGAAGAGAAGAGAAAAGGGCTGAGGAAGGGGCTTGCTAGGCTTTTTATACCCTGTTTAGTCTCACATCTCTGTTTCCTGTTCCTGTGTAAGAAATGTGTTCTGATTGGTTGTCAGACTCCCATGGGGCCATGCAGGGGGCTACTCTCTAGGCTGTGTTTTGAATCCAGGTATGAGTTCTCAGATGCCATGTGGAGAGTTGAGTAAAAGGCCAATTATTATCATGCCTTTCTGTAGCTGCTGCTGAAGTCTTTATTATGTAAAGTGGGCTAGCCTGGCTAGTTTTAATGGGCCTATTGACAAAGTGGAGGTGGGCAGGAAGCTACAGGCAACTATTCTGTCTTTTAAAACATGCTTCTTTTCACATCCAGAGAAACATTCTGCCTTTTCAATATTTCCTAGGATATTTCATTTTTCTGGGAGAGGGCTGGATGATAATTTCCCACACTTGAACTGGGTTTTTTCCCCCCCATTCGGTTATAAGATCAGTAACTCTTCCGAATTCAACCTTGGACTGTCAATGACTTTGCAAAAAGCCCTTGGACCAGAACATCCCAAAGCAATAGGACGTACAATTTTGATCATAAATAGAACATAGGAATTAATTTTAACAAGCCCAGCTCGGAACAGATGGCTTCCCTTGGGTTTCTTTCCACGGGAGTTTGGGAGATCATAGCACAGCTGTGAGTTCCCTATAGGACAAGGTGAAAAAGCTTCACTTCTCTACGCCTCAGGGCCCAGCATGTGGGTCTGGAGTTAACAGCCTTATGCTAGCTCCGATGCTTTTGAGGTCGTCTATTGTTATTGTTTGCTTGTTTTCTAATTAATGTCAGAAAACCAAGATCTAATCTGACAACATCAGACAGGGTTTCTGAGAGATTTTGGTGCCAATCAAAGTGACCAAGACAGGGAAGCTGTAGTTTTTCAGGAAGTAAATAAAGCCTATTTATAAATAATCATAAGCTACATCTGGAATTCTCAAGTGCTTAATAAAATCAGTTAAAAAAGTGTCAAAGTCAAGATGCATCTGTTCTCCTTTACTTTTTTCTTTCTTTTTCTAACCTGCACCTGTCATTCCCAGCCACAATATCAAAGGGATATAGAATTTATTTTGCCTTAACTTTCTTTAATTGAATCTACAGTATTCCATGAATGGAGCTTGTTCCTTTTGTTTTATCCTCTTCAAAATCATCTCAGAAAAAGGCAGGCTGGCTTCAAATAAACCTTATTTCTCCATCTCTCTTATAATCCATACATAAATATGGATTGATTGGCCCTATCAACAATCCTTCCTCGGCCAAAATAGATTTTTGGCTATTATATTGATGGTGATGACAGTGGCAGTAATTCAAAAAAGAGCCTTGGGCCCAAAATAGTCTCTAGTTCTCTGCCTTAAATGTTACGATTATTGTAATTGATTGGAACACTTCATAAAATCATTTCTTGTTCTTTTTTTCTTTTTGCTACCTTACCTATGACTGGAAAAAACTTTGGGCCTCTCCTCACTTATATCTTACTGCATCCCTGATGACAGAGGTGGGTTCCTACCAGTTCGCACCTATTCGGTAGAACCGGTTCGTCAAACCTACCGAACTGGTTAGAAGAGGTTCCACCAGTGGACCTGGAAAGCAGGCCACACCTACAGAAGAGGTTCCAAAAAATTTTGAAACCCACCACTGCTAAAGGGTTAGGGGTGCAAGGATCTTGTAACTTGACAGCTTTAAGACTTGCATGCTTCAATGCCAGAGTTCCTGAGCCAACGTGACTGGAGGAGGAATTCTGGGAGTTGAAGTCCACAAGTCTTAAAGCTGTCAAGTTTGAACACCCCTGGGGTTATTTTTCTAAAGGGCTAGGGGTGCAAGGATCTTGTAATTTGACAGCTTTAAGACTTGCATGCTTCAATGCCAGAGTTTCTGAATAGCTACTTGGACCGACCTAAGTACTAATTCATAATTTCATATCCGGTCACATGGGCGGCAAGCCACTCCCATCCGGTCACATGGGTGGCAAGCCACTCCCACAAAGGAGGCCACACCCACAGAGTACGTTCCAACAATTTTTGAAACCCACCACTGCCTGATGACATTGTTTCCCCTTGATATTGCCTTCATTTTATCAGCCCATGCATGAGGAGGTTTGAAATTTGGTTTGGGGTATCAATGTTCAAGCAATATTTTCCATTTAGTCTGGATACTAACCAGAAGCAATATTAAGGTCATATTAATCTACCATTTGTGTTCTGATCCCCCCCCTTCTCTGTCCAGGAACGAAAGCCAAAACCCACGTAACTAAAAAGGTTTCTTTTAATCAGTCAAGACTCATTGGCTGCAAGCCACATAAACAAAGAGATAAGCACTCTGGCAGCAAGTCCTACAAAGCTTGGCAGCAATGCACACAAACTCTGGCAGCAATCCAGCCTGCCAAGTTTGTTTCTGGTTAATCCTGACGTTGACTTCTGCAAAAGGGCGTGGCACAAGCAGTCTCTTTTATAATCAGGAGAGGAACTTAATAAGCATCAACTGAGCGTAATCATCTCCTATAATTATGCAGTTGTTCCTGCCGCCGAGTAGCCATTCGACGGCGTGCATCCCGAAACAACTCACAAGTGTTTTCCTGATCACTCCCTCTGATCCAAGGCTCCAGCGCCACCTGGTGGCCAACCAGTCTCTCCTCGCCGTGCTCGGAGCTGGCACCCTGTCCAGGGTCCTCCACCTCCTCCAGGGCCGACTCATAAGACCCCTCGCTGTCGGAGTCTGGCGGCAGCTCCAACGGCACCTGCTGGGCCACAACAATTTGTCTGTGCATGTTAGTCAAATAACTTATAGGAGGCAATATAAGCAGGATTGGTTATTCTGGGTTGCATTTGTTCTGATTCAGGGTATACCTGGCCCCATTTTGGCAAGCGGAGGGGAGGAAAGCACATGGTAAAGGTAGCTTATTGGAATGGTTTGGGAGCTGCATAGTACAGTGGGTTGTTGCCAGGCGTTGAGAGATCTAATTATTCTTCTCCATTGTGCAGCCTCTGTTTGGCCAATCACTTGTTAGTCTTGTTTCAAATGCAGCTTAAAAAATTCATTCCTTTCAATCAATCAGCTGCCTAGTGAGCTTAATGCACTTTTTAAGAGTACTAAACCCACGCAAAACAAGCCTCCTGGATAGCTGATTGGAGGGATGGGAAAGCTGCCTAGTAAAACAGCTGGGCCTTTTCCACTTTGCCAGGCTACCCACCCTGTCAATCATTGTCCAGCACCAGCAACTGTTCTCCTCTGACTACATCCCACTCAATATGCAATTAAGTACCAATATCCATGAACTTAAAAGCAAGCGTGTGTAGCGGGGAGAGGAGAGTTGTGGAACATGAACCATTTTTTAAAAATGTATTTTTATTGCTTTTAAAGTAATAGAAAAAAAGAACGTGGCACGACAAAACTACGCTCGACTAAAGCGCGCCCGATTAAACCACGTCGCTGACGTCATCAACAGGGCGATAACAGCGAGCGCGGAGAAAGAAGGGCGCTTTAAATAGCGCTTTGAAAGCAAGCCGATTCAACTTAAGGTAAGGGTTAGGTTTAGGGTTAGGTTTAGGGTTAGGTTAAGGGTTAGGGTTAGGGTTAGGTTTAGGGTTAGGTTTAGGGTTAGGGTTAGGTTTAGGTTTAGGGTTAGGGTTAGGGTTAGGGTTAGGTTTAGGGTTAGGTTTAGGGTTAGGTTAAGGGTTAGGGTTAGGGTTAGGTTTAGGGTTAGGTTTAGGGTTAGGGTTAGGGTTAGGGTTAGGGTTAGGGTTAGGGTTAGGGTTAAGGTTAGGTTTAGGGTTAGGTTAAGGGTTAGGTTTAGATTTAGGGTTAGGTTAAGGGTTAGGGTTAGGGTTAGGGTTAGGGTTAGGGTTAGGGTTAGGGTTAGGGTTAGGTTTAGGGTTAGGTTAAGGGTTAGGGTTAGGTTTAGGTTTAGGTTAAGGGTTAGGGTTAGGGTTAGGGTTAGGGTTAGGGTTAGGGTTAGGGTTAGGTTAAGGGTTAGGGTTAGGGTTAGGGTTAGGTTTAGGGTTAGGGTTAGGGGGGTTAGGTTTAGGTGTTAATTTTAGGTTTAGCGTTTACAGCGTGCTTCTGTCTCCGCGCTGTTGTCGCCCTGTGATGACGTCAGCTACGCAGTTTCGTCGAGCGCGCTTTAGTCGAACGCGGTTTTGTGGTGGAACCAAAAAGAAAATACAAAAGGAACAAAACCCAAAGATAAATACTGTCAGGCCTGCAGCGGTTCCTTTAAGAATCTTTGGCTTGCCACACTCTCATTAAGGGGGGGAATTAGCATTTAAACTATTCTTCTATTTTGCTTTTCTTTTCTCTTTCTTTGTAAGCCGCCCGGAGTCTTCCGGGATTGGGCGGCCTATAAATCTAATAAAATAAATAAATAAATAAGGGGTAGAATGTGTTGTTTTCAAAATAAAAAAAAATTCCTTTCTAGAAGCTCAAAGTCATCTTTTGTCTCCCAAACCTTTGCACCTGATCGGAAGCAGTTGGGCGTAGGTGCTAGCGTGGAAGAAGAAGATTGGACCATGTGATGGACTGTGGGTGTGGGGGCAAAGAGCCGAGGTGGCGCAGTGGTTAAATGCAGCACTGCAGGCTACTTCAGCTGACTGCAGTTCTGCAGTTCAAATCTCACCGGCTCAGGGTTGACTCAGCCTTCCATCCTTCCGAGGTGGGTAAAATGAGGACCCGGATTGTTGTTGGGGGCAATATGCTGACTCTGTAAATCGCTTAGACAGGGCTGAAAGCCCTATGAAGCGGTATATAAGTCGAACTGCTATTGCTATTGCTAACTTTTAACTGGGTGGAATCCTGATGTAACTTCCAGAATTGGGATTCTATAGCACGATGCCAACATGCCTGCCTTATTAAATTGGAACTTTAAGCATAGTTTTGCCTTTGACTCTGATTTAATTCTGCATGATATTTGGAATGCTGACAGATACATTATAAAAATGCATAACAAGTGCTTAAAAATAAGTGAAAAAAACGCCACATAAAAAATAGAAGGTATACTATGTGATTACAACAATTAAAACTATAATGCTGTGTATTATCTAATGCAAACATTAAGTAGATATAAATTTATTTCTAATAAACATATAACTATCATGCTTTAAAAAAAATATATTTTGTATAAACAAGTCTCATATTTCATTACACGTGTCCATACAGAGTCTATACCTATAGGAAATCTGCTCATAAGTAGCAAGTGTAACATGTACCATCGCATAGCAACTCCTATGCTTGTGTTAGTTGTCATGACCCAAGAATGTAAAAGTACATCATGATGTTTACATTTAAATGATATTATTTTGAAGAAAACTAAATTTGCTGCGTTTGAATTCATAGTAACATTTAGCATTAGTGGTTATGATGGTTAAGTTGTTGGGATTAATTCTGGGAAGACACTTAGTAGGCACTTTGTACTCAATGAACTTGCTTCATAAAAGGTATTTTTAAAGATTTCATTCCACCTCTTTTTCATATACAAGTCTGTTCTGACCCTCTCCTCCGTCCAGTAACGAATGCTGAGACAAGCTTAACTGGAATTTCACAGCACTTTAATTAACAGGAAACATAAATTTTGGTGGCTTAAAGCCCAAGCATAAACAAACAGATAAGACCCTTGGCAGCAACTCAGACTTCGACATAGACAGATAACAGCTTCTCCAGCGTTATGAATGAAGTTGAATCCTGCAAATCAGACTCCTCCCCGAGTCCCTCCTTAAATACAATCTTGAGAGGAGCCTAATTACAACCAGCTGAGTTCAATTATCTTTTGTAACTGCATAGCTGTTTTATCCGTCGATCTGCCCGGTGTTGCCTGGCATCCAGGACCACCTCCCTTGTCTCCTCGTCACTACTCCAAGGCCTGACGTCATGAGCACACTCCCTTCGGCTCTCACCGCTGCTCCATGCCTCAGGCGCCTCCTGGCGGCCAACCAGCCTCTCTGCGCCCTGCTCGGAGTCGGAAACCCTGTCCAGGGTCCTCCACCTCTTCCAGAGCCGACTCATAAGGCCCCTCGCTCTCGGAGTCTGTTTGCAGCTCCAACGGCTCCTGCTGGGCCACAACACAAGTCAAAGCGGCAAATATACCTAATCCTCCTTTCTCCTCCTATTTTCTCCACAGTAACAATCCTATGAGATCAGTTGGGGTGAGAGTGAGTGACTGACTGGCCCACAGTTTTCATGCCTAAAGTGGGACTAGGACTCAAAGTTGTGGGGTCAAAAAGAAGGGAAATTGTCTAAAAAGCCTTGATTTTTGGTGGAATATAAATGGTGGGATATAAATTTAATAATTTATTTATTTATATATATTCTTTTTATGACTCTGTAATCCTGTGCTTTGGGGTGGAGTCAGGGCAACTGAATGGAGCTGAGCATTTACTGGCCAAATGCCGTCCCTGATGCCTATGCGGAGCTCACAGCAGATAATTTCACTTAGCGCCCTGATAGAGAAACAGAGTTGAATCCCAGGCAAGATTCAACTCTCAACATCCCGATGGGAGATGAGCGTTTTCACTTCTAGGCCACTGCGCCTCTCAATTTTTTTTTAAATTTATAAAAAATTATACATAATTTTTAATATTTATAAAAATATATATTTTCAATAAAAGAAAAAAGTGTGTGCAAAATGTACAAAAATAACCTAGTTCTGAAGTGATGTAGTCTCAGTTTTTGTGTCTTAATTTTACAAGTAAAACTGTTGGCATTTGGACTTAGAACTGAATTAACTGTTCCTGCATTATGCAAAAATAGGGTAAGCAGCTGTTTCACTATGGATTAATCATGAGAAGAAAAAAGAAGAAAATCAACCCACACAAAATATATATTCCCCAAGGGATTGTGCAATTAATTAAAAAAAAACACTGTATCAAAGAGACTTTGTAAATAATTTAGTTTAGCAACACTATGCTACTAGGTAATTTATTCGTGCCTACTGTGTATTTCTGTAAATATCATAGATCTGGGATGTCTTAATTAAGACAATAAGATTAGAAAAAAATCTGGAATAAAACAGTCTATCAAATAAGATCTTTCAGAATCTTTTTGTATTTCAAAACATACAAATTTTTCTGAATTCTGAATTATATTTCAAACTACACATAATTTTTACAATGTCAAAATATATGCAATACTTTTTAGCAATAGCAATAGCAGTTAGACTTATATACCGCTTCATAGGGCTTTCAGCCCTCTCTAAGCGGTTTACAGAGTCAGCATATCGCCCCCAACAATCCGGGTCCTCATTTCACCCACCTCGGAAGGATGGAAGGCTGAGTCAACCTTGAGCCAGTGAGATTAGAACCGCTGAACTGCAGATAACAGTCAGCTGAAGTGGCCTGCAGTACTGCACCCTAACCACTGCGCCACCTCGGCTCTTTTTTTGTACTTTCTTACAGTACAAATCCAATTGTCAATTTATCTGAAAAACATCATGCTAATATAACATATGCAATTTGGAATTGTAAAGAATTTCTAATTACCCTAATGCTAAAATATCAATGCATATCACTTTGCTCCATGAAGGATGGCTAAAGTAATGAGGACAGAAATAGAATTAATGATGATAAATTAATAAAGCATACTAAGTGAAATGAGGGCTTTTGTAGCTAACTCTTTTTTGTTTTAACAGTGTTGATATTGAAAAGACATACAAAGAAATTGGACCTTGACTGTATTGTAGTAACTGCTATCTTTTTACCTCCCTTTTGAAAGATGTGGAAAAGGTAACACTAATGAATCTAGAAACCTCAATTTTAAACAAGTGAAGTTTCCAATCCACACAATTCTAACTTTCCTAAGTGATAGACGAAAAGAGATAGTGGTTCTATGTTATATAGTCTTGAAATTCCGAATCCAGGTCACACAATTAGGGTCTTCTTTTGCTAGTAAATCCCTCATGCAAATTATGCAGGATCCATTTAATGACCATTCAAAGTTACAACGGCTCTGCAAAAAGACCATTTTTCAGAGTTATAACCCTTGTAGCATCCCCATGATCTTGTGAGCAAAATACTTGGATGCTTGGCAACTGACTCATACATATGACCACTGCTGTGTCTCAAGGTCATGTAATCACTTTTTGCAAACTTTTGACAAGCAGAATCAATGTGGTAGCCAGATCCACTTAACAACTGGGTTACTAATTTAATAACTGCAGTAATTCACTTAACAAGGGGCGAAACTCACTTAACAAATGTCTCACTTAACAACATAAATTTTGGGCTCTATTGTGATCATAAATCAAGGACTACCTGCAGTTTGGAAATGGGAGAGTTAAGGAAGGTAAGGCAGTAATAAATTACAGATATACCTAATTGTTGTGGCCCAGCAGGAGCTGTTGGAGCTGCCACCAGACTCCGACAGTGAGGGGCCCTATGAGTCGGCTTTGGAGGATGTGGAGGACACTGGACAGGGTTCCGACTCCGAGCAGGGTGCAGAGGGGCTCGTTGGCCATCAGGAGGCGCCTGAGCCTTGGAACAGTGGGGAGGAGACAAGGGAGTGTGATCCGGACATCAGCAGTGGGGAGGAGCCAAGGGAGTTGTTCCTACATGCCCGGCACCGGAGAGCTAATAGGTGTAAGGAACAATTACACAATTACAGGAGGTAATTGCACTCAGCTGATGGTCATTAGGCTCCTCTCCAGACTATAAAAGGACTGCTTGTGCACACGCCCCTTTTGCAGGTCAACGCAGGAACTAATGTTGGAGAACATTATTGTGAGCTTGGCAGGCTGGATTGCTGCCACGGCTTATCTGTGCCGGTTTACTGCCAAGGACCTGTCTGTCTGTTAATTAAATGCCGTAACTTATCTTTGGCTCGGAGTGTGTTGGTGTGGGACGAGGGGGGTCAGAACACCTAATATAAATAAAAGAGTAACACCTGATGGTTAATCTAATATAGTGTAGGTCTATGGCACCTGTGCCAGAAGTGGCATGCAGAACCATCTCTCCGGGCATGTGAACCATCACTGTTGCTCTTCCAGGTTCCTGATCTTCACATGCACAGGAGCGCTGGAAACTGGAAGATCAGCCACCTGGTGCACATGCACAGGGGGGAAGATGATCTTCCGGTTTCCGGTGCTCAAATGTGTACCAGCTAGTTGATCTTTGTGCACACATGCATGCCAGAAACTGTAAGATCAGATGGCTGGTGCACATCCACGCGCCAGGAATTGGAATATCATCTTCCTGGCTTTTACATGCGCACCGGGCAACTGCTCTTCCAGTTTCTGGCATGTGTGTGCATGCTCTCATTTTGATACTCGGGGCTGAAAAGGTTCGCCAGCACTGGTATAGGTAGTCCTCAAGATGTAAGCTTGTCCATTACTGAGGAATGTCATGACAGTCGTTAGGTGAAATGTCTCATCTAACGACCTTCCCCATCCCTGGTCTCCCCAATGAATTATTAAATGAACGGGTAGGTTGTTAACCAGAGCACAGGGTGGCTCAGAAGTGGGTTAGGCTCTTGGAGACCTAGCACAGGGCCAGACATGCCTGGCCTGACCCACCCAAAGTCCACCACATCCCCCCAAGGGACCTGTACTCCGCGTCTCACTCACTGGGTCCCCACACGTCTTCCCCCATTCCTAGCAGGTCCCCCACGCCTAAGGGCAGGGGTGCCCAACTCCCAGTCCATGGACTGCCACTGGTTTGCAGCATGCCAGCAACCGATCTGTAACAGAGGTGGGTTCCTACCAGTTCGCACCTATTCGGTAGAACCGGTTCATCAAATCTACCGAACCGGTTAGAAGAGGTTCTACCAGTGGACCCGGAAAGCAGGCCACACCTACAGAAGAGGTTCCAAAATTTTATGAAACCCACCACTGGTCCTTGGATATGATTGTTCTACACTATCATGCTCCTATTTATAAAACTCAGTGCCTCTGTGAAAGGTAAGGATGACTACTGCGTTTGTGGTGCAATCAGAACATTGCGTGTGTCGAAGTTGTTTTAACGCAAACCAAAGATGCCTTTTAAAAAACAAGTTCACATCCTATTCTTTTGCATGCCAGTGCTGTGTGTGAGGTAATTTAAGGTGGTTCTGACAAGTGTTGTCGGCATCTTCATATCCGCTCACATGGGTGGCAAGCCACTCCCATCCGGTCACATGGGCAGCAAGCCACTCCCACAAAGGAGGCCACACCCACAAAGTAGGTTCGAACAATTTTTGAAACCCACCACTGGTCTGTACAAACAAAGCCCCATTCATGAGATAAGGCAGCACGTGACAGCACACCCTCTCCAGTCCACGGAAAAAAACCTCTCCACGGAACCAGTCCTTGGCGCCCAAAAGGTTGGGAGCCGCTGCCTTAGAGGACCCACCCACCAGGTCAAATGCTCTCCTCCTCACCGACCTTTTGAAGACCCCCCGAGGACTTCCAGAACACTGGAACAGATTGTTTGTTGGTGGAGCGTACGGCACAATTTTGGAAGTGGTTGCCATTTTGTCCTGCCCACAAAATGGGAGCCACGTTCAGGTTGCCCGCCATGCAGCCTGGGGCAAATTTGCTTTGTTTTGCTGCCTAAACAAGGTCTGCACAGCTGAAAAAGATTTATGCAGCACTGCGTAGACTTTGTTAAGGCAAACAAAGCAATATGTCTGATGGTTACCATTTTGTCTCCATTCATAAGCAGGCTGGTTAGTATTTGAATGGAAGACCACTGGTAAATCTTAGTACTCCGAGAAGTAGAAAAATAGCTCCAGAGTACTGAGTGAAACTACTTCTTCAATATTGCCAAGAAAACTTCACAGCTATGTCCATGAAGTCATCAGTTCTGGAATGTTTCCTGCCGAAAGGAAAGTATCATTGAGACGTTTACTCAATCGGCTCAAATTTACAATATTTTGTTATTGTTTACTTTTTCTAATATTCCTACTGTTTAATTTACAAGTTGGGTGAAAGAAAATAAATTTAACATGCAGTGCAACGTATGGAAATCATAGGGCTTGCATAAAGAGTTTGTATCTTCTGTACACATTGCATTTATTTTGTTGAATAAATCATTTTCTTTGTGCTATCAAGCTTCGTTGATTCTTAGTTATCACCTCAACCTGGTCCCCCATTTTCTTCAACTTCACACTCATTGTCATTGTCACTAAGTCCATTAACATCTTATTTTTTCCTACCTTTCCAGCATTAGAGCTAGGAAGGTAGCTCTTTGCCTAATATGTCTGATAATTTGAGCCGGGTTATTGTGCCTTGAAAGAGAACTCTGGATTTATTTGATGAACAACTTGCTTGTTTTCTTGGCTATCCGTTGTATTTCCAGGAATTCTTCTCCAACATCAATTTTCAAAAAACTCAGTACTCTTACTGAACTGCTTTGCCAACTTTTGTTCCATGATGTCACTAGTACCACTGCTTGCAAGATTCTGATCTTTAAATATAGACATATAATGGTATTGGAATGTTTTCCAATGTCAAAGAATTAGATCTATCTATCATCTATCAATCATCTATCAATCATCTATCTATCTATCTATCTATCTATCTATCTATCTATCTATCTATCTATCATCTATCATCTATCTATCTATCTATCTATCTATCTATCTATCTATCTATCTATCTATCTATCTATCTATCTACCTACCTACCTACCTACCTACCTACCTACCTACCTACCTACCTACCTACCTACCAGGGGTGGGTTTCTCGCCCCGTTCCAACCGGTTCGGTTGGTACGGGGCCGGCGGCGTCCTCGTGCACGCGCGCAGTGCACGCATGCGTACTAGCGTCTGTGCGATGCTCCAGCTGCTCCTGGAGGATCACGCAGGCGCTGTATGCGTCCTGCGCATGCGTGGAAGCACAGAACTCGTCAAAACCGGGTAAGAAACGCCGGCGGGCGGGTGGACTCTTCGGCGTTCCCAGAAGTTACTTACTTCCGGGTTCGCCGACCAACCAGTTCGCGGGGACCACCACGAACCGCCTGAAACCCACCCCTGCTACCTACCTATCTATCTATCTATCATACATCCATTCCCACACACACTATATTAAGTATCTGCTTAATTCAAACAATTGGACTACCAAAGCAATGCAACAATGGTTAATCAGAACTTAGAAGGGATTACTAAGGCCATAAATTCATGCCCAATATACGAACCTAAATTAAAATATCCCAGAAGGCTGTTTACTTTTCACTTTAACACATTCAACAAAATGGAACTCACTCTTCTCCAAATAATTTTTCTCTCTCTCTAAATTATTGTTGCTCTGTTGGGAATTTTCTTCTAACATTCCAAGAGAACAGGCCTTCTTCTAACTTGATCATATTTGTTCACACATGCAAATAAAGGAAAGAGCCAAATCATGACTTTCTGCATGATATATTTTCCAGGTGTTTGAAGAATGCCACCTTGTTTCATCCCCACTCCCATCCATTGGATTTTCCTCAGAGAAAATCCCAGTTCCTTCAATCTTTCTCTATAGCAGCAATTCCCAACCCTTTGGGCCCCAGGGACTGGTTCCATGAAAAACAATTTTTCCAGATTTGGGTGGTGGTGGTGGTTTTGCATGCTACCTTGATCTCGCGCATGCACAGATAAAGCTTCGCTCGCTTGTGCAGACCAACCAGTTCCTAAATGGGCTGCGTACAGTATTCAAGGAGTCTTACCACGCGGATTTAATTATTTCTCTTCAATAGTATTACGTTTGCAAATATACTGATATTATGTATGAAAACACAGTTGATCGGAGGAACCTTGGAAGAGAGAATGGAGAGGACTTTAAAAAGATGACTGTGAAGGAACAGAAGATTATTAGCAGCAGGAAGGTTATAACTAGTGTCATTAAAATTTCCATGAAAAACATATTTAATTGGAAACTACATGTCCTGAGCATATTTAATAGCATGTTTTGTTATCAAGCAGTATGGGACTGTAAGCTCCTGTTTCTTACCTACTGGGAGATATTGGAATTTACAGTTCTATCTCACTCAGGAAACAACTGAAGGGATAATCTACTTTAAAATATTTTAAATAAACAATCCACTAGTTTTTCCACAATCTTAAGGCTGCAATCCTCTATACATCTACTTGGAAGTAAATACCTATGAAGGGAGTCAGTTATTTGAATTAAATACCTGCTATCATTTGAGGGGGAGAAGCGGGACTGTCACGATCATTCAAAACATTGCACAATGCCAGTTTTCTAGGCCATTTATTTTAGGTTTAGGTTTAGGTTTATTAGATTTATATGCCGCCCTTCTCCCAAGGACTCAGGGCGGCGTACAACATTAAAAGAAATACATAATACAAAAGTTAAAAAATAAATAAATAGAATAACCCAAACAAGAATTGACAATAACATTAAAAAAAATTTTTTTTAGCCCCTTCCTTTGAAGAAAAGCCTGGTTAAGTGTACAATAACTACAGATTCGGGTGAAATGATAACTCTCCAATCTTTCATTATTCTTCATTAATGCTTTTTCAATTAGAAATGTATCTTCAAACAGTGCCATTAGTCATTCCCCCTCCCTTGCAGAATTAAAAAAAAAAAAGAGTAATAGTACCTTAGAGACCCCCCCCCCCTTTTTGCCTCAAACACCTGCAAAACAGCAGTTGTTCATGGAGTGGACTCTGTGATGATCTCCCCTTTCAGGTTCAATCGAGCTAACGTATTAAATCACGGTAAAATAACCAAATTCTTCAGTCAACCTAATCTTGTGCCTTTCTCAGAAATAAGTCCCACTGAGGCACAACGGAGGCGTACAAG
Organism: Thamnophis elegans; assembly: GCF_009769535.1. NCBI lineage: Eukaryota > Metazoa > Chordata > Lepidosauria > Squamata > Natricidae > Thamnophis > Thamnophis elegans. Next base: position 10,240,483 of record NC_045543.1, on the reverse strand, counting down.
GGAAGAAAGTGTATACACAAATAGATCTATTGCCATTTTTCATCCCAAATAGGCAGGCAGTTTGCTTTTTTTTCTGTTTCAGTTTTCTGTTCCAGGCAGGAGAAAAAGGCAAACTGCCATTAAAAAAAAAAAAAAAATAAGGAAACGATTACTTTAGTGTGAATATACAAAATATATTCGCGGGCAGGCAAATGCAATCGGAGACTGCGGCGCTTATAAATAACTATACATCAGTGTTTCCCAATCTTGGCAAGTTGAAGATGTCTGGACTTCAACTCCCAGAATTCCCCAGCCAGCATGTCTGGACTTCAACTCCCAGAATTCCCCAGCCAGCATGTCTGGACTTCCACTCCCAGAATCTCTGGCTAGGGAATTCTGGGAGTTGAAGTCCAGACATCTTCAACTTGCTAAGGTTGGGAATCACTGCGTATACATAAATCCACTGCGACGTTGCCTGTATACCTTCTTGGAAGGAAACCTATGGAAATGAAACAGCCCTTCCAAGGCAACGTCTGCTCCACTCGGCGAGGAAAGATGGGGACAAGCGTCTTTCTCCTGTCGCTAAACGGATCTTACTCAGAAGTCAAGTCCACTGGAATCCTTCGAGGTCAGTGTCGGTTTGCACGATTGCAGTCTTTAACAGCAGCTCCTTTTGCTCCGCGCTTTTGCAGAGACAGATTCGGCCCAAGGGAGCTGCAGGCCGATTGTCGCCCAGTCGGAACGATCCTTGCCGGGGACCACGCCTGTTGGCGGATCTCGCTGAGAAGGGATCCTGCAAGCGTCTCGCTCCCTTACCCGCACGAAGCTCCTGCGTCCGTTTTCCTCTCCAAGGTTGAAATCTGACCCACGCATGCAAACCAGGGCCCTTAGCTCGGAGTCCTTTGCCTTAGCCCCGATTACAGATCGGAGTGAATGTCTATGCAAAAAAACAAGAAACTTGTTCGTGTGACCTTTTTCTTTTTCTCATTTGGAAAGAAGGATCACGCAACAATAACAGAGTTGGAAGGGACCTTGGAGGTCATCTAGTCCAGGGGTCTCCAACCTTGTCCACTTGAAGCCTGGAGGACTTCAACTCCCAGAATTCCCCAGCCAGCGAAGCTGGCTGGGGAATTCTGGGAGTTGAAGTCCTCCAGGCTTCAAAGTTGGAGACCCCTGATTCTAAGTCCAACCCCCTTGCTCACGCAAGACACCTGTACTAGGGATTCGAACCGCCAAACTGATCGACAATCTCGGTGTCTTAGCCACTGAGCCACCTAGTCAGTGTAGTTTTATTTGAGGAACAAAAAATATCCTTGCTTTTCTAGGGGAAAATTCTCACTTTATCTCCAGTATGGTCGTTTTGCTTCAGCGTGATTTCTTTCCTCGGTGGGCAGAAGGGTTGAATTGAATGAAGAAGGCGATTGCCAGGTTATTAAAAATTACAATTTGAAGACCGACAACCCGCAAGGCGCCACCTTGGGGAAGGTTGAGGTTATTGCGCACTGTTTCTGTCGTGGAGAAGGTCTCAGTTCAAAAGAAATGTCCTTTTTTTTTTCATTATTTCTGGATAACTCTGCTGCCCAATATTTCCTGTGGATCTATCTGTATGTAGCGCTGAAGGGAGGTGGAAATGGGATTCTCATGCCCATCTCTACTTCCCTACGCAAATTTATGCATAAGTAGCCTGGGATTAAAAAAGGAGACCAGAGAGAAGCTGTGGGTGTGGTGTGGCAGAGGAAGGGAAGGAGGGTCTGCTTTGAGTGGAGAAAAACATAGTTACAACTGATGAAAGAAATGTCCTTCTGGGTTCGGCTCCAAGTGGGGGAAAAGACACTGGAGACATGGAGGCTGGTTGGAAAGATGGTTTATTGGTGGACAGGGCCACATGGCTTGAGCCCTGAACACAAAAGGTGATCAATGTTGGTGGAGAAGAAGAGAAGGGCTGAGGGAGGGGCTTGCTAGGCTTTTTATAACCTGTTCAGTCCCACCTCTCTGTTTCCTGTTCCTGTGTAAGAAATGTATTCTGATTGATTGTCAGACTCCCATGGGGCCATGCAGGGGCAACTCTCTAGGCTGCGTTTTGAATCCAGGTTTGGTTGAGTTTTCAGATGCCATGTGGTCAGTTGGGGCCAATATTATCATGCCTTAATCCCATTCCCCTGGAGCTGAAGTGGAGAAGCCTTTATTATGTAAAGTGGACTATCTTGGCCTTCTTAATGGCCCATTGACAAAGTGGGGATGGGCAGGAAGCTACAGGCAGCTATTCTGTCTTTTAAAACATGTTTCTTTCTTTTCACATCCAGAGAAATATTCTGCCTTTTCAATATTTTCTAGGATATTTCATTTTTCTGGGAGAGGGCTGGTTGATAACTTTCTACAAAACTTTTCCATTGTAGGTGTTTCACCACACTCCTTGGGCATCACAGAGTGTCAAATGCTCTCCGGTTGTGGAGCTAAACAGTAAACAGTAACAGAGCTGGAAGGGACCTTGGAGGTCATTTAGCCCAACCCCCTGCTCACACAGCAGACCTATACTAGGGATTCAAACTGCCAAGTGATGAAAGGAATGTCCTTCTGAGTTCAGCTCCAAGTGGGGAAGAAGACACTGGAGACATGGAGGCTGCTTGGAAAGATGGTTTATTGGTGGACAGGACCACATGGCTTGGGCCCTGAACAGAAAAGGTGATCACATGCTTCAACGTTGGTGGAGAAGAAGAGGGAGGGGCTTGCGAGGCTTTTTATAACCTGCTCAGTCCCACTTCTCTGTTTCCTGTTCCTGTGTAAGAAATGTATTCTGATTGGTTGTCAGACTCCCATGGGGCCATGCAGGGGCAACTCTCTAGGCTGTGTTTTGAATCCAGGTTTGGTTGAGTTCTCAGATGCCATGTGGTCAGTTGGGGCCAATATTATCATGCCTTAATCCCATTCCCCTGGAGCTGAAGTGGAGAAGCCTTTATTATGTAAAGTGGACTATCTTGGCCTTCTTAATGGCCCATTGACAAAGTGGGGATGGGCAGGAAGCTACAGGCAGCTATTCTGTCTTTTAAAACATGTTTCTTTCTTTTCACATCCAGAGAAATATTCTGCCTTTTCAATATTTTCTAGGATATTTCATTTTTCTGGGAGAGGGCTGGGTAATAACTTCCTACACAATTTTAACATTGTAGGTGTTTCACCACACTCCTTGAGCATCGCAGAGTGTCAAATCCTCTCCGGTTGTGGAGCTAAACAGTAAACAGTAAGAGAGCTGGAAGGGACCTTGGAGGTCATTTAGCCCAACCCCCTGTTCACACAGCAGATATTAGGGATCCAAACTGCCAAGCTTTCTGATCAACAAGCTCTGTTGTCTGATAATCATAGGTATCTTCATATGAATCAAATGAATTATTATTATTAGATTTGAGAAGCGGATGGGTGCTGTTCTGAATGGACTTTTAGGATGGCTTGTGTTTACTGTGCTGTCCCTCAGTGAATGGGACGCCAGCTTTGCCATCCCTAATTTTAATATTGTAACTTTTAATGCTCCTCGTTTTGAAAGGGTTTTGGGGGGGGGGGGTTAAAATTGCTGTTTTATGATATTGGAAGCTGCTCAGAGTGGCTTGATAGAGAGATACATGTAATAAAAAAATAATATTGAGTGATCCTTCTTTTTTAATTGGTTTACCTCCAGAAATTGTGGGTGCTCCATCACTGGAGTTTTGTTTTTAATTTATTTTAAGAAGAGATTGGAGAGCCATTTGTCTGGAATAGTATAGGGTCTCCTGCTTGAGCAGGGGGATGGATTAGATCAGTGGTTCCCAAACTTGGCAACTTTAAGATGTGTCTTAAAGTTGCCAAGTTTGGGAACCACTGGATTAGATTATTACAGGGGTCTCCAACCTTGGCAACTTTAAGACTTGTGGACTTCAACTCCCAGAGTTCCCCAGCCAGCTTTGCTTTAAGACTTGTGGACTTCAACTCCCAGAGTTCCTCAGCCAGCTTTGCTTGAAGACTTGTGGACTTCAAAGCTGGCTGAGGAACTCTGGGACTTGAAGTCCACAAGTCTTAAAAGTTGCCAAGGTTGGAGAACCCCCTGGATTAGAAGATCTCCAAAATCCCTTCTTAATTCTGTCATTCTGTATTCTGATTAGGAAGGGGGGGGGGGAAATGGCATAACCAGGAAAGGCAGCTGGCTGACCAGGTTCTGAATTGGGTCACAGCCAAGAGTGGCCAGGAATCTGTGAACCTGGTTTAAACAATTTCCCTAATCTCTCCCAAGAGACTCTTCCTTTACTGCTGGGTTATTGTTGTTATTGTTGTTTTTACCTCAGCACAATTACCTCAGCAATGTGGTGAGTTTGCTCTCCCACACACAGAGAGAGAATAGCAACATTGAAGAAGGAGGGCAGGAGCCCCAGAGCTTTCTTTTCATGCTTCAGCAGCCAGCTTTTGCATATAGGTTTAGTGATCATAATTTAGTGACTATTTACTGACCATAATTGAGACCAGCAACTCATTTTTTTTTAAAAACTGAAGCGGTTGTGAAGTGAAACGGCCACTTTGTGTTTAGGATGTTACTTCAGCTTTCCTTTCGCTTTAGAGACCCGTGAAGGTTGCAAACATGTGGATTAATCTCAAAAGTTTTTTTTTTTTTAATGGTCACTGTATTAGGCAGCCACCTAATGAGGACTTCTTTTATTAGACAATAGACTGGAAATTGGTAGAAGGAAGCCAAGCGGTCTCCTTTTCTGGGAAGAAATAGCCTCTTCAGTTATTTCCACATTAGGGCAGATAATAAAATAACCTGAAAAAGGTTGGCTCAGGTTACCCGTAACTCCCATTTTTTTACAGAAATGTCTTGGGAATGATTCTGGGGAATATGGCACAGCATTAAAATACAGCAACAAACCCTGAACAGTTTAGGGAGCAGGATAATGGCTCCTTTTTAAATTTTTTTTATTGTTTTAATTAAACAAAAACACACACAAAAAACCCCATCTTTCGTTACATCTTGTAGAAAGCGTATCGATTGGTTACAAATACATTCCGTGCGTTTCTTCCACAATCCTTACATATACTTCATTCAAATCGAGTTGTACATTTTAAATAAGAGGAAAAAAAAATTGTATTTTACTATCCCGAGAAAAAAGAATTGTATTTTACTATCCCTGTAACCACAATTTTCATTTAGTTACCATTATTTAAACATGTTTTTATCTAGAATCATTTGTATTTAAAGACACAACCAACCTACTGGCATTCATTTGCAATTTACAATAAACCTCCAATAACATTGCACTTTTATGGCATATTCTGAAGCAAATTCAGTTAAGTAAAATATCTAGGCATTTCCCCCCCCTCCCCAATATAACACACCTGTGCATATCATTAAATATTATCCATTAACATTTCTTTGTTATTATTGTAGTGGAGTAAAAATTATTTACTGCTTATCTCACCTCTCCTCTCCACCGGCCCATGATAATGGCTCCTTTTTAGTGCCAAACTATCAATAACTCATATAGGAAAGACGCCCTTGACATTTTAAGCATGTTCTAGTGGTAAGCTTTTTTTTTTTTGGCTTATCCTTCCACTCCATCTTTTATTATTATTTTTTCCTCCCTCATTGGAATTTCATGATCCCCCCCTTGTGGAGTTTAGTCTCCCAGCAATTTTAAGAACTTCCATCTTTTGACAGGCCCAAAATAGTTTTCACCCTTTTAGAATTCAAAAATAGAATCTTAAGTCAGGAACTTGGAGAATTCCAAAAGCTTAGACACCTTTTTTTAGATCGAAAGGAAATGAACATTGTTCTATAAAACTGCAATTTATGTTTCCAGGTGTTTTTGTTCTTTGCCCCAAAGAACAAAAACACCTGGAAACAGCCTTTTTTTTTATCTCTCTTGATATGTGTTGATAAGGAATATGAAGGCAGTGTTACTTAATCAATTTAAATATGTGGGGGATTTCAACTGGAGTTTGATGTCCACACAACTTAAAAGTTGCTGAAGTTGGAAAACACTGTATTAGAGCAGTGTTTCTCAACCTTGGCAACTTGAAGATGTCTGGACTTCAACTCCCAGAATTCCCCAGCCAGCATTCGCTGGCTGGGGAATTCTGGGAGTTGAAGTCCAGACATCTTCAAGTTGCCAAGGTTGAGAAACACTGTATTAGAGTATCAGATCCTCGGACTGGTTCCAGATTTGAGGGCCTTGAAAATGAATTGGAGGGATTTTCCTTGTGTATCTGGCACTAAACCTCCTAGGATTAAACAGCCGGATATGTTTGTTTTGTGATGGCTGGAGGGCTGTTAGATGTAAAATGACAACTAATCACAACTATTCAAAGGGCCTGAGTTGTGTGTGCGGTTTTTTATATTAAAAAAATGGGCCTACCACTCACTCATTAAGCCTTGAGATCTCAGCCCCAGTCTATGGATATATAATGACACTGTTTTGAGAACCACAGCATGTCACTAGATAAAATAAAGATCTTAAGCCTGGATTCCTAACGTGAACAATTTTTAAGTGGTGGCAGTACCTTCAGGCAGAAGACTGAATAATTTGAAAAGCTTTCTCTATTTGAACATGATACAGTATCTTTGATTTGAAAAGAAAAGAGTGTTTTGTTGTAAATAACTCCACAATTTATCAGAGAGACATTTGGATCTCCCAACATATCCATGGTCTAGTTGATGCTCTCTGCGCAGCCTTGCTTGCACAAATGTTTATATACAGATAATTTGTTTGTAATAATAACCATAAGGGAAAAACTGCATGTGTTTGGAATGTCCTCATATATTTTTTTTAAATTGGTTCCTAGTTTCTAAAACAGCAAGAAATAAAATGTCAAACATTTTGTACAAAGTAGAAACTTCTAAGTTTTCAAATTATTTTCTGTTTTTATTTGTAGTACTTTAACTTTGTAGGTTAGTTCTTTCACTGTAATGTGATAAATAGAAAGTATTAAAAATTAGCTGCTCTTTGTATCTCGCATGAAAATGTCATCGGATCAATTAAATCAAATTAAACTTTAATTAAGCTTAGGTGTAAGAGTTAAGGTGCTGGCCTAGAAACCAGAAGATGGCAAGTTCCCTTAGGCATGAAAGCATTAGGTGACCTTGGGCAAGTTACATTCTCTCAGCCCAACCCATCTCATACGTTGGTTGTTTTGTGGAAAATAGGAGGCATGAGTATTCAATATGTTTGATGCCTTGAGATGACCCTTAAAAAAAAGATCACACTCTAATAATAAAATGAATGTAAGGTCATTTTGGATAAAAAGATTTTTTGGGATGTAATTAAAACGTGAATGAGAGCATTTTGGTTTTAATTTGACATCAATCCAACCTTAATCATATGTACTAGCAGGTACATTTTACTGATTAGGATAAAAGGCCTAACTTTATATAGAGGATTTCTTGATTATCTCTATATTACATCCACAGTACTAAGCTATTGTTATTTTCTAAAGTATATAGTTTACTTGAATGTAAACCTGATGATTCAGAAACTAGTCAGTATACATTTTGACAATTTTTAAAATGTCATTTTATATTAATCATTGCTTAATAACAAATCTTAATAAATTCAAATGTTAATAAGATTGTTAATTAAAATCTTAAGATTTGGATCTTAAACATAATTGTTTAAAAGAGAAAATAAAAGTAAATTATTATATAATATGCACATTGTAAATATACATTACATTTTACTATGTTATTTATGTTTTTACCTAGTATCAAAAGGAAAGTACTATAAACCTAGGAGTGAATGAGGTTCCAGATCAGAAGAGCCATTCAATAACCAATTGACTTCAAGGCTGTCAAGTGTTGTACCAAAGACTCATTAATCTGGAAAGGAGTAAGAAACAAGATAGCTCTTAAACCCCTGAAGGCATAATGGTCATTTTATCTGCCTGTGGATGATTACTGTTGTATCTGATTTACATTCTAGTCTACAATACTGACTCTAATTGAACCAAACCGAGCAGAGAGTCTACTGCCTAGTCAAGCCGAATAATCAAGTTGAAGTTGTGAAGTAGCAAGAGACCTGGGATTTATTGATGTGTTCTGATTAGTAGTTGCACCTCTCTGGCGAGGACATTCAGAAGTAGGGCAGCTATCATTAAAGAGGTCTCCTGGTCACAGGTAGCCACTCACTGTAGGCACCCAAAACAGGGCTTTGAAAGATGACATTAAATTCTGGTAGGAAAATACAGCTTCCTTTAGAAAGCTAATGCACTACTTTCTTGTGTCAGTTTTTAACATTCCAGAACAGATAACTTCTACATTTTATTTTTGACAATACATCATGGATGACTCTAGTTTAAAAACAGCTTTAGCTACACCAGAAGAAAGAGAAGAACCATATCCAAAGAAATTTAAAATTGATAGTAATCAAGTGATCTTTGAGAAGGGGCAGGAGCAGCTATTTGAAATATGCAGTGAAGATAAAAAATCAGCAAACAAATTTCTCTGTTTTCCTAAAATGTTATGGAATTTTAGTCAGCATAATGTAGAGTTACGAGAGAAAAGCAGTACAAATTTTAAAAACAGTATAAGACAACATGCAAATTTCAAGATGTATATGAATGCCAATTTACAATCCAGATTGTTAGAAAATATCCTGTACATTGAAAAATGGCCTCCTAATAGTTGTACCAGGAATGGTAGTTGCAAGTTAAAGAAAAATAATTCAGATTTCATAAAACTTGAATCTTTGGTCTCATATGCAAAAGAAAGTGAAACAGCAACAAAGACTGCTAATATGTCAAAGGCAAATGTATGCCCAACAAGAGGCATACTTTTTTATATTATCTTGGCAGAAAAATTTATTGCAAGAATAGAATCTTTATTTGGAGATGTGCCAGAATTTCAAAATAAAGAAAAGGACTCAGGTTCTTGTCACGTGTGTAAAAAGTTATGGTCAGAAGAACAACATCTTACTTCAAAACCAGTTAGAAGTGATGAAAATAGTGATGAAGTCTTAAAGTTCTGTTTGCCATTTAACTATTTTATGAATGGAAAAAAGTCAGACTTAGAATCTTGGACTTATGGGTATAAAAATATTTTACACAAGAACAGTGATAAGTTTTCCTACATAAAGCAAAAACGATTTTCTGGAAAGAAGAATTTCAGAAGAAACAAAATATTTCGGCACATGTATACACTTCATTCAAAAAAATGTGGAATAAATCTTAAATTAACAAAAGGTATTGCTTTTGAGCTATTTTTACAAAGTAAAGGAATATATCGTTTCAGTACTGTAACAGAAAATGGTATTCCAGTACTCAACCACATAAGTCAAATTAATCACCAACAAACAGAAAAATCTAATGAAGAAGACACAAAAGAATGGTTCTTATGTCCTTCAGATATTAGGGAAGATGATATATTTTCAATGCTTTGCTATGGGAAAAAACAAACAACAAGCCAAATAATACTTTCTAATAATCAAAATATCCAAAGTAAAAATCTCAATATTATTTTATGGGAAAGAATATTCCTGAAACAATTCCTGTATATTCCTGAAACACTCTACAATTTGGCAGATAGTTTGAGATTATTAAATTATCTGTTTTTAATTCCAATCAAGCTTAAAAAGTCAAAAAAATTTAAACTTGAAATAGTTACAGTGGAACCATTTATTCAAAATAAAAATAGAAAAACTTGCAATCAAACCAGTGATTTTTCTTCTAAAAAAATTAAACATTCTTATTTTGTTTTAAGAGCAGATAACAAATGGGAAAAAAGAATGTTTAGAAATAGCCTTAGTTGTACAAATAACAAATATGTCCCAAATTATATAGTAACAGGTAATAAAGAAAGAATGGATTCAGCGCAATATAATAATCATAAACATAACCAAAATAATCCATGTGATTTTGTTGATAGAAAATCTCACCTTGATACATATAAAAAAATTTCCCTCAGTTCTTACTCAGAGGAGGAAATAGAACACATTTCAGTCCTGGGAGATGTAATAATTACTGATGAAAAATATAGCAAAGGATGCATAACTGCGGACAAAGGATTCACTAGAAGTCATTCTGAAACGTTAACTTATATCTCTGTGCCACTCAAGTTATGTGAAAATGGTAGTTGTCTTTTAAAACAAGAAAGCAAAAATAAGACATCTCAATATTTCAAAGACAGGCAATGGCTAAAGCACAAAATTAATGGTAATTTTCCCCCAATTTCCAAAAGACTTTTTAAACATTCCTTACATGTTAACCATTATTTTACTCCTAACAGGTTTCATAACCTTTGTCTAACCCAAAATATGGCGATCAGTGTAGAAACAAAGCAGAGTAAAACTTCCCTGTATGGAAAAAGAACAAAACCAAGGTGCTTTGGATTTGAAAAAATTAAGAGTGTTTTGCAATACCAATATCAAACTACATGGATTTCAAATGTTTTTAAGGCATCCAAAGCTAAAGCAATAGAAAATATGAACTTTTTGGGTAGTAACAATATTTTGTTCAGTGGCACTATTATGTCAGAAATAATATGTATAAACCAAACTGCTGAGGATGTAAATAAGACAAAATGTGCCATTGCAGAGAAGAACTATGTAAACAAAAGAAATCAATCTCAGAATTTACGTGTGCTACATTTCAAAGAGGAATGTGCAAAGTCTCTTAATTCTGTGGACAAATTAACAGCCTCATGTTCCACAAAACAAAAAGGGTTTGAAGATTCAAGAAAATGGCATTTTTCTTCAGAAACTAACAGAAGAGATCAATTTGAGTTAGTACTGGAAGAGCTTCATATGTTCAATGAAATTAGTAAGGAAAATGAAAATAGCCTGTCACAAACAGAAATAAATATTCCCCAGAAAGAATCTCATGTTCTAAATTCTTCTGACAACATACCAGATCAACTTAACAGAAATATCAATCCAGTCATTTCCACAACTGATATTACTATGAGTTGCACTTCTGGGGTAAAGCAAAACAGCTATAAAAAAAGCTCATTTAAGCAGAACATACAATTTGGAGAGCAAAAGATACCCCACAACTATAGTTCAAATCTATCAGGTGAAGAATTGTTATGTTCATCTTCTGAAAGTAAGTAATTTTTTTATGTAATAGTACGAGGTATGCACTATAAAAAAGATGCACAATCTCTTTCAAATCTAAATAATTGTTAAAATATATATTTGTGAAGATGTTGGTAGTAGTAGCTTTATTTTTGGATTGACAATGGGTGTTACTCTTGATTAGTAAAGGAAACATTGGGACAGTGAATGATGATAGGAACAATTTCCACCAAGCAACACTATACTGGAAGCATTATAAATATTAAATTGCAGCTGCATGGTGCCGTTCAGATCACATTGGCAGAAAAAGAAAGAAAAGGGGACCCAGTGCAAACCATTAGTATAAGTCATGTTTGGCACATTAATTTGTAGTAGGCGATCAGGTTTGGTAAAAGCTAATACATCAACACTGATAGTGGAAAAGATGTAATAAAGTATCAGGTTTTTTTTAGTGTAGTTGCTATGTTTTAGATCAAACATAGAGTATATAATGTATGAAGTCTATATTATATATTTATTATATCAAGCTAGGAAATATTGTACAACATAGTTGCTACATTGTAGACCTAGTGTGTGGTATATAGTGATGTTCAAATTGATCTATTAATAACTATAATTTGTATAATTTGTGAATTTGTTTTTCAAATTTAAGAATGTGCTCATTATAAACAATCTTTCTCTTGGAAACCTGCATTCGTATCTCAAACATTCATGAAAGAAGGAAGCTGTAATTTAACAACAGAAGGAGGTAAATTATGCCTTATAATAATTTATCATTTAAAGGTTTTCACTTTTATATATTTATATTTTAGTTTAATTTATGCAGTAAATATTTTTTTAATATACAGTATGTGAATTTGTGGTTGATTTGTTGGGTTCCGAGCTTTGAATTTGAACACTTTAATATGAATACTATTTTAACTCAAACAAGAGATCTTCACCAAGCATTCCTCCTCCAAATCTTTCCATCTTTGTGCATCTTTAGGCATCTTGCTGCAGTTATCATATACAGAAATAAAGTATCATGAGTTCTTTTTCCAACCATCCATCAATTCCCTCCTCCAAAACCTCAATTGTATATTAATTGTTCTATATGTCCAAAGTTTGTTTCTCCCCCTTCCCTTTTTAAGTTGTAAGCCGCCCTGAGTCCCCCCAGGGAAAAGGGCGGCATATAAATTTAATAAAATACAAATACAAATAATCTTTAAAATCCCCCACAACAATGTGTATTTGAATCCAATATTTTCTAGCTTTTTTACACATCGGTTAAACATGATATTCCTGTCTTCTTAAATATTTTTTCTGATGTTATATACCAATGATGCATCATTTTATAAAAAGTTTTCTTCAATATAATGAAGTAGTATAAATTTCAATACTTTCAACCACATATTTTTCCATTGTTTCATCTATGTATTATAAATGAAAAAAATCAGCCTACTTTATCATTCATACTTTTATTTGTTCTCTTCCAAATGTCAATAAAAGTTTACCGTATATACTCGAGTATAGGCCGACCCGAATATAAGCCGAGGCACCTAATTTTACCACAAAAAACTGGAAAAGTTATTGACTCGAGTATAAGCCTAGGGTGGGAAATGCAGCAGCTACCGGTAAATTTCAAAAATAAAAATAGATACCAATAATGTTTTTGAATATTTATTTCAAAGAAAAACAGTAAACTAGCGGTGTATTCAATGAAATACTTCACTCATCTCATGATGCTGATGTCCCGCTGTGATGATGATGTCCCGTGCAGCCGCGGGAGCGATGTCCTGCCTCCTATGACACACGGCACAGTGATTCCTATCATTGGATCACTGTACCAGAGGAGGTGGGATATCGCTATGTGGCTGCTTGCCATACCAAGGAGGAGGTGGGACATCGTTGCAGAGCGGCAGGAGGGGGAGGAAGGGGAATCGTAAGACAGCCCTGCATTACATTAGAACGTGAGGAGGGGGGATGGTGCGGTGCGCGCTGCGCGGCAAACTGACACAGAGGGAGGGGAAACTCACAGGGGCACTGGGCCATTCACGAGTGTCACCCAGCGGCATGGCCCCGCCCCTTTTTCTCCTCCATTTCGGGCAAATTTTTCACTGACTCGAGTATAAGCCGAGGCGGCTTTTTTCAGCCCAAAAAGTGGGCTGAAAAACTAGGCTTATACTCGAGTATATACAGTACATTGTTAGTAATTACCTAATACAATACAATAGCAGAGTTGGAAAGGACCTTGGAGGTCTTCTAGTCCAACCTCCTGCCTAGGCAGGAAACCCTATACCATTTCAGACAAATGGCTATCCAACATCGTAAAGACTTCCAGTGTTGGGGCATTCACAACTTCTGGAGGCAACTTCTGTTCCACTGATTAATTGTCCTAACTGTCAGGAAATTTCTCCTCAGTTCTAAGTTGCGGAGAAAAACATGTTCATTATTTGTACGTAATTCAGTTTCATACTCAGTCTTACTGCGTACCATAAAAACCATAAAATCTCCTGTCTATTTCAAATCTTTTTTAAAACTTTGAAAAAGAAAACCATTGATAACATATCCACAGAGCTCCTCCTGGGGATAGAAAGATCCCCCAGATCATATGCAGAGGACAGGTGGGGAAATGCAGGATGAAAAAGACACTAATTCATTTTGTTCATTCATTCATTTTGTTACCTTTGTGGCAAAGCAAACATTGATCACATACTATATATAATTTTCATTCATTATTATTCCTTGTAAAGTAGCCTGTGGCATTGGCAAGCCATGTAAACAGTAAGCCTTTTTCTAGATAATTTTTACCTGGTTTACTTCTATTTCTAATCACTCCCTTAAACTTGTTTTGAATGGGACTGGATAGATTTTATGTAAAAGTGTAAAAACAACTTGAGATATAAATTTCATGGAAAACAGGGAAAAATGTTTTAAAATTCTACTTCTCCTTTTCCTTAGTTGTACCAATAGTTACAATTTCAGTGCAGTGGAACCAGGATATTTTTCCTAATTTATATGCAAATAATCTCCTTTATCCTTTTCATGTGTTGGGACCAGCTGGATTGATAGTTGAGCCAAATCTGATAATAAAATATAACAATATGTAGGGAATAGTGTCCGACATATTTAGCTCTAACCTGACCTCTGTTCATTGCTCCCTAGCATATTGTATGTGGCCAAACACAACCATCTAATTTTTCCCTCTAAAGGTAAAATTACCCTTCTTTAATGTTGGTTTTAACATTGAAAGCAACTGCTGAGGCATAGCTAATCATCCCATCAGCTAAAATGTAGATTAAAAAAACCCCTGTCACTAAGGAAATAGAATTCTGCATAATTTAAATCTGAACAAAGGCATATAGCTGATATAAAATATTTTTAATATACAGAGCACTTAACCATGATGACAACCACTCTCAGCTATAGCTTTTTCAGTGGATGAAAAATAGCTGAATCTTGGTGGCTTGATAAAAGGAAAAATAGAAATTTTTCTCACAGGTGTGAGAAAAACATACTGTCTCTTTTTATTACCTCGATTATCTCTAATTCCTTTGAAAACCTAAGCAGGGTTGGACCTGGGAACTAATTGAATGGAGTAATTAGGAAATCCAGACATCAGTCTAGAAGAGGAAAGGAGTTCTTGACTTATGATCACAATTGAGCCCAAAATTTATGTTGCTAAGTGAGATGTTAAGTGAATTGTGCCAAATTTTACAATCATTCTTGCCACAGTTGTTAAGTGAATCAATGCAGTTGTTAAGTTGCTCACATGGTTGTTAAGTGAATCTGGCTTCCCCATTGACTTTGCTTGTCAGTAGGTCACAAAAGGTGATCACATGACCCTGGGTTACTGCAACCATCATAAATATGAGTCCGTTGCCAAGGTCTAAATTTTGATCACATGACCCTGGGGATGCTGAAATGATTGTGTAAAAAACAATCATAACTCACTTTTTTTCAGTGCCATTGTAACTTTGAACTGTCACTAAACGAACTGTTGTAAGTCAAGGCTAACTGTACTCATTTGCATTTTATCAATAAAACTAGATGGAGTTGTCCACAGTCACTCAAAATTGAGCATATATGAGAGAATTAGATCACACCAAAACAGAGAAAGTGGATTCTATAGTGCTCATTTTCTAAAATAAAATGTTTCTAAAAGATAAAATGTCCTTTTTTGTAAAGGAAAGCTTTCCTATATGTGCCTCCATGTTCTAAATAATTTATCTAAAAAAATGGATACTATTGCGCTTGACTGGGAATGAGAATAGTTACTTCTCTTGTTTTATGTTCAGGAGTTGAAACATCAATATTTCCTTTGTTATGGTTGCCATTCTAGAAATTTGTTTTGGGTTCTACAAGATAACCATCAAACTGGTTTGATAAGAGATAATGAAAATACACACATGATATGGTTTCAAAATGTTGTTCTTTTAAATATAGGAAACTGTTTACTCAGTGGAATTATAAGAATACAGCCTCTTAAAACATGTTGCGGTCCTTTAAGAGTTGGATTGTCAAGGAAAGCTAAACTCAAGCAGCTTCATCCGTATTTAAAATAGTGGACTATTAACAGCATATTAAGCAAACATTTTTCATTAAATGTTTAAAATAGTTATCACATTCATAATTCAAATATTTCATTATTATTGTAATATGTAAAACACCAGTCTATAAATTTACTGTGATTTTAAAATTAACTGCTTATAAAAGTATTCTGTGAAATGTATGTACCATACTGTCATTATAAAACTGAAATTTATAGAAATCTGAGATATATAAATACTCTTAAGTTATTTTCATTTATTAATAAAAATAGATGTAGTGTCATATTGTATAGAAGTTTAATAAATACCTACCAATAGTCAAGTAGTACATTCATTTGAAAGCATTATGGAATCTTCTGAGCCATATTTATTTAATGGTACATTTTATTATAATATTCTTAAGATTAAAAGGTTTTTTCTTCCATGGATATTTCTGTTAAATATTTAGTCTCATGTACAAGGGCTCATAAAATGATCCATGTATCAGTACCTAGTATACAGAGTGCTAACACATTGCTGAGAAGAGAAGAGGAAGTGTGCATTCATTCTCTACCTCTTTCTTCTGAACTTCTATCAAAGTTAATGGATGACTGTTTATGAAATAGTGTTCTGGGCCATCTATCATATTTTATCATGCTCTAAGTCCAAACTCTTAGGCATGGATGGTTTTTATCCATTGTATCCACTTCCTCTGACAAGTTGCTTAAGTAATTTTTGAAATGTTTCCCTGCCAAAGTTGAGTTAATGATAATGTGTCACTAAAAAAATTCTATTTATGTATATATCTACATCATTAGAGCTAATTGATAAAGCTCTTCAGGTTGGATAAAAACCTATTTTGGCATTTATTATTATTCTTGAAAGCAAGAATCCATTTTAGCTATATTTTTAAACTAGTCCCTTATTTTATAAGAATTAAAACATCTTTATGTTCAATTTTGTCAGTTTTGTGCTTTATTATAATTTTTTATTATTTGGGGTTAATGATGTATGACAAAGAAGGCAGTGGAACAAAATGTTAACAGCATAGTTTTAATGCCTCAATGCCTATATTAAGGATCACATGTTTAGTTATGTGGTTCATTTTATTTAAATTATTAAGTTAAAATTGTCAGAGGCAATGAATAAATTAAAGAAAACTCCAGTCAATATTTCCATAATATTTCATTCTTTTCACCCTTTCATCTATGGCTAATTCCATAAACTTTGTAGATATCTTTTTTCTACCTAGAATTGTCTCCAAAATATTCAACTTTTTAAAATTAATTAATCCCATGAATCAGATTTGTAAAATTAGTTCTATGACTTAAAAGCAGGTGGACCTAAATAAATATATATATATTTAGTACATATGAATGAGAGAAATAGTTGTTTAGCTAAAATTTATCAAAAATTAATATTTGTAAGTTCTGAAGTAACTCTTACTAAAACATACTGAGAGCTAAATGATATATATTTATTTGAAAGAAATAAACTGTATTTGGCTTGCTTCAGGTTTTTTCTTTAACTATAGAAACTTAAACATTGTAACCCAATCAAAACATGTAGTTATTAGAAAACTTATAAGTTAAATAAATACCTGCATTAAACTCTATAAGATGTTCATGTGATTTCTGAATTACAATCATTCAGCATAAAAATGTTAGTGTTCTATAATAACTTTTGCAAGATTTGAATGAGTTATTACATTAATTTGATATTGGATGAAACTATATACCGAAATAAAGTTGCCGGTATTCATTATAGATATTTGTTGTGAGTTAGTGTTTAAAAGTTTTGAAATGTATTATTCATTTTATTCAGATTACTTCATCTCTGAAAATGAGGCCACTAAATAGCGTTGTTTATTATGAAAGTGAAAATTAAATAAAGCATTTTTTAAAAGAAAAACAGTTCTCTTCATCTTGCCCCCTAAAAAGAAGCATTTTATTAATAGATGCTTAAAATGATATGCCCTCCATATAATTGCACATGACCAATATTAGTTAGAAAATTGGATTAGGCAATAGCACACCAGCTGCATTAGACAAATGTGACAGTAGGCTATTTTTGAATTACTGGACCTTGGGAGTACGGTTCGTTTCAATCTGAATAGAATTACCATAACAACATTCTCTTTGAAGCAAAAGAATAAAACTGTCCCCTAAAATCCCTGTGCATAGCATTCATATTGGAGCTCATGTTTCCCCATTAAATCTTTTGCCAAAAACTTTTGAGTATAGAGTTAGGGCATCAATAAGAAAGGACACAGAACATAGAGACTTGTGAAGAATGCCCTTTTTCTCCCTTTTCTAATGGGAAATAAACTTTAGCAAACATGTTACTTTCAGGAATTCCCAAACAGTGTTGCTGCTAACTTTCTCCCGGAGACAATGGAAAAGTAGCTGCTATTCTCGATTTGATATGAGCCAATGGGAAAGACTTAGTTGAAGAGTGAAGTAGGAACAGTAGAGGAAGTGACTATACACATGAGAAAAAAAGTGGAAAAAAAAGATGTGAGAGTTATTGATGTTAAATAAAACTGAATCTGAGTACAGTCAACACACTTTTTAAACATGGCTTTTAATGAAATCAGAGCAATGATAACCAGACTTATTTGTTAGATATACTTATATCCTAGCTATTCTCCAAGAACTCAAGGTAAGTCCTGTATATGCATTATTTCTTTCTCCAATTTTTCAAACAAGAACTCCCTCAGAGCTGAAGATAAAATTGAACCAGGTTTTTCCTAGATCAACAGTACTCATTCCAAGTCATGAGCCGCTTGTAGGGATAGGTACAGAGCATATTGGGAATTCTTAAATAAGAAGATACCAAAGGGACAATTACAGTTTTCAAAAAAGAAGTATGTGTTCTAGGAATGGCAAAAATCAGGAGAAAGAGACGCTATCTTTCATTCTGAAAAGCTTTTACTCTCCAGAACCAGATGAATTGAATTCTAGGGTACTAAACAGACCAAGAAGTGATGGTCTGGCCATAGTTTCCAGTTCGTAGAAAGTAACAGTTCCACATTATTCTGCTTTGGTCAGAATTTTTGAATATTTTGCCCAACTCTGGCCGCCACACTTTTAAGAAGGATTCAGACAAACAGATTCAGAGGCGGATAAATGAGTTAACTTCTATAGGGAAAAATGGAAGACTCAAGGAATTACTATTAAATAAAGGAAAAACAATATCAGACAAAAGATATTTTGGAAGGCTAAATAATATTGCCATTGTGATGCCATCATATGATTTCCTCTTTGTGAGTAGAAACATCAGATGTTTATACTGAATGTATTAGTCATTTTTTTTATTAAAGAAAGAACCTACTGGGAATTAAAAGTAGTTCTTGCTTTAAAAATGCCCAATTTAGAGACTGATAGTGCTGGAAAAATAACTTTATGACTGGTCTTTGCCACTGTTGCAGTATCCTGCAGTACATGATTGAGGTTCAGGTGCATTGCGACTGACAGGTGTTTACAACCATCACAGTATTTTGCAATTACATTATCACCATTTGCACACTTGATAGCTAGCTTCAGACAAGTAGAGTCACGGGAGAAGCTAGTAGTAAAATTGCAAGTTGTAGTCATGTGATGTCTCACTTAACGAACTGAGCTATTTCATTTAATGAACACAGTGGAAATTAGGTAAGTCCATTGCTATCATGTGATGTCTTGCTTAATTACCATACTATGTTGCTTAGCAAAGGACATGCCAATCCCAGTTGTGATAATTAAGCAAAGACTACCTGTGGTCAAAAAATTGTTTAAGGGGAACATTCCATTTGTGTGCAAATGCCTTGTTCTGGCTGTTTCCATTCTGGGATAATGTTCAATAACTATTTTGGTACAGATGCAGTAAATTGATCAATAATCCTTCACAAACCAGCATGGAAAAGAACATAGATCTAGCATCAGCAGTAAACATTTTGAAGTATTCATTTTCTTACATTGATTCATTTTTGTAGCATCAAATTTGTAATGGGATTCTTTTGCTTCCTACTGAAGCTAGAAATGTAATATGATGCTGTTTTGAAATCAACAAAAAGAAATAATTTCAGACTAGTCTAAACCACTCAGCTATTTCATTCTTCTAGCCCAAATTGCTACAGCACTTTTACTATCTACTATAGAACTACACTTTTACTCACACGTATGATATGGTCACGGTGCTTGCTATTCTTCTTTTATCTACTAGAATGGCTGTCAAACTCTCGGCCCATGGGCCAGATGTGTCATGCCCTGGCCATGCCAATGGCGCCCAGTTTAGTGGAGGGGGGAAAAAGTCCCGATATGTCACGTGATGATGACGTAACAATGTGAGTTTGACACCCCTGTACTAAAAGTGCTATCTCTTAGTTTACCTCCCAATGAGCTAGCTGCCTCATGAGAACAAGGTTTTCACCCCAAAGTGATTATAACTTGGATAATAAAGATCCCTTAAACCAACCTTGAAATGGAACATTATCTATAGTTGATATCCCTGGCACTCCGTATAGCCAAAACTTTTTAAAAGGTTTCCTGGGAATGATGGAGTCAGGTGATTCAACATATGTTTTGGGCCTTGCAGATTCAATTATCACAGATTGTTTAGTAAAATAAAGTGAAGCCATTCAAAAGTTAATTTTAAAGGGTTTTTTTTTCCCCAAGCCAGGTCAATCAATATCAATGATAGCTTTTTAAACACCCACCTGCAGATGCTATTTGAGGTTTGGAACATGGCGATGATATGCTACAGTTCACAGGTCTTATTCTCTCCATTCTGTTAAAACAAAAGCAAATCACTTCTTTTTCTTTTTGCTTCCTAGCGCCAGTAAGAAACAGAACTTTGGTCAAATCCAAAATAAATCTCCAAGCTGTCACTTTTATGCTTTATTATTGTTTGATTGATTTTAGTTTTGACAGAGCCAACAAATGTGCAACATCATACTGTATTGTTAAAATGTTAGGGTAACAAGTGATTTGATTTTGTTTATTCCACTTCTTTTTATTTATGTGATTGTTTAGAAGTTAAGATCGTTGAAATTCTTGTGCACCATCCATAGTCAGAAGACTGAGGTGATCTAAAACTTCTAAAGCTAAATAAATAATATTATGATAAAGGGTAGAGAAACCTTGTTGTAACTTTGAATTTAGATTAAATTTTGTCTTGCTTTCTTAAGTACAAAAATGCATACCTGAAGATCTTAGTTTCATATGGAAGGATATTCTTGACCTATAACTGCTGATCAAACAACTCAAATCAACATAAATTAAAGGTAATAATGCTAATATATTAAAGCACTTGATTTTAAATACTGTTTTATAAGTAATTGTATTTCATATTTATGTATACAAATTTGTATGAATACATCTAAGAATATTTACAACAACACAAGATGCTTATGTCCCATCACATATGCAAATGATTAATAGAATTTTCAAAACATTATGAATAATTCAATTATGTAAAGTAAGTGCTTTTATAAACTGCAGAGATATATTAACTTTCCTGATTTGTCAACTCAAACAAAAATATGTTATTGATATTAAAATTAAACCATATGTTGCCCCCCTGGCTTGTAAAATTTACATACTAGGAAGGAAATCCTAAAAATAATCTGACAAAATAAGGAGTGTAATGACAGGAGATTTTTGCATAGCAAATTATCCCTGGTACAGTATTCCATTTTTCTTTTCAGAGATTTCTTGGAAATGTACAAAACAATGCATAGAAGCCTTTTATAATATTGACTAACAAGCTCGTGTTTATTGGGTTTATTTCGGAGTTTTTTTTTAAAAAAAACAGCAAATTATAGTTTCCATTAAGCAGGAAATATCTTATCATAAAAGGGGATGAGTGGCTAAGACACTGAGCTTGTCAATCAGAAAGGTTGGCAATTCGGCAGTCTGAATCCTTAGCGCTGCATAATGGAATGAGCCCCCATTACTTGCCCCACCTTCTGCCAACCTAGCAGTTTGAAAGCATGTAAAAATGCAAATAGAAAAATAGGGACCACCTTGGTGGGAAGGTAACAGCGTTCCATGCCAAAAGCACCAAAAACTGGTTCAATGACCGTGGGATTCCTGTGCTTGATTGGCCTCTCCATTCTTCCTCCATACTCTGGGTCTTTGGTTTCCAAATGAGATGCAAAACTTCCTCTCATCAGAAAAGAGGACTTTGGACCACTGAGCTTCATTAAGACCAGGGTCAACACAGCCATCTACCAGGAGATTTTGGAGCACTTCATGCTTCCTTCTGCAGACGAGATTTATGGGGATGCTGACTTCATTTTCCAGCTGCCTACACTCCCAAAAGCACCAAAACCTGGTTCAATGACTGTGGGATTACTGTGCTTGATTGGCCAGCAAACTCACCTGACCTGAACCCATAGAGAATCTATGGGGCATTGCCAATAGAAAGATGAGAGACATGAGACCGAACAATGCAGAAGAGCTGAAGGCCGCTATTGAAGCATCCTGGTCTTCTATAACACCTCAGCAGTGCCACAGGCTGATAGCTTCCATGCCACGCCACATTGAGGCAGTAATTGCTGCAAAAGGGGCCCAAACCAAGTACTGAGTACATATGCCTGCTTATATTTTCAGAGGTCCGATATTGTTCTATGTACAATCCTTGTTTTATTGATTGCATGTAATATTCTAATTTTCTGAGATGGTGGATTTGGGGTTTTCATGAGCTGTAAGCCATAATCACAATTATGACAAATCACATCTTGAACTATCTTGCTTTGCATGTAATGAGTCATATCTCATATATTAGTTTCACCTTTTAAGTTGCATTACTGAAATAAATGAACTTTTGCACGATATTCTAATTTTTTGAGTTTCACCTCTTTGTGTGAGGGGAATCTTTACCTTTACCTTATCTTATCATAGCTTTTATATCCGTTATTGCTTTCTTCAGCCATGTGTTATATTGCTACATATGGATTAATAGTAATCCGAATAGAGATTTGCAGAGTTGATATTTGATTCGGAAATGCACAACCCCCTGTTGTATCACTTAAAATACACTGTGATGGAGAAAAATGACTTCCACGAACAATGTTGCACTGGTCATATTTTTGCTGGCATTATTTATTAAAATATTTTCTACATGTTATTTATACAAATGTCTTCCCATAACAAGAAATAAAGGATTTTCTAGAACAGTGGTTCCCAAACTTGGCAACTTTAAGACTTGTGGACTTCAACTCCAAGAAGCAGAGCTGGCTGGAGAATTCTGGGAGTTGAAGTCCACAAGTCTTAAAGTTGCCACGTTTGGGAATCACTGTTCTAGAACATGCTTTCATTTCCATTTATTTTCCAAGTTTGCTCAGAGATTTTAGTGGCAATTCAACATGTCTGAAATATGATATTCTCATACTGGATTATAATGCTTGTAAATTTCATGCTTTAAAAAACCGATCAAAACTAAAAGTCAATATCCTCTGAGAGCCAGTGGGAAGCAAAGCAATTCGATTTCTGGATCAGAATTTATTTTCAGAAGCCAAATTGAATTGATCAAAGTTGCATTGGGCAACTTTCCAGCTTGAAAACTTTTTGATTAGTGCATATCTACAATTGTTTGACTGATATATATCTTTACTAAAGCTCATTCATACTTCCACATCACAAACTACAGCTTTTGCTTAGATATGATAATGATTATTAAAACATTTCCCAGTACAAATGCAACATAGTAAGTTAAATATTGTCAATTATAGCAGTATGTCATTATCATAGGGCTTTTGTATTTTTTTAAATCACTATTCTAAAAACATAAACCAAAGCAACTTTTCTTCTACCCCTCTCCAATTAATTTAGACCTTACATTTATTTTCTACTAGAAGGAAACTCGTTACTATTAATTCACCAGAAGGTCTGTCTTCTAGCAAAATACAAGCATGACTGAACATCGTGATTATAAACTTTACAATGTCTCACATATTCACATGGTGAAATTAAAAAAAAAAACCTTTTCAAATAAAGACAGAAGTAGATGACAAAGAGACTTGCTGGTCCTACTGAAAAACTAAGAGCCAAACTAAACAGTGTTAAGAAGAAAATCTGTGTTGGCAAAGTGTTCTGACCTCCCTCGTCCCACACCAACACACATTCCGAGCCAAAGATAAGTTACAGCATTTAATTAACAGACAGACAGGTCCTTGGCAGCAAACCAGCACAGACAAGCTTGGGCAGTAATCCAGCACAGATAAACCATGGCAGCAATCCAGCCTGCCAGGCTCACAATAATGTTCTCCGACATTAATTCCTGTGTTGACTTCTGCAAGAGCGGCGTGTGCACAAGCAGTCTTTTTATAGTCTGGAGAGGAGCCTAATGACCACCAGCTGAGTGCAATTACCTCCTGTAACTGCGCAACTGTTCCTGATGCCTATTAGCTCTTCGGTGCTGAGCATCCAGGGACAACTCACTGATGGCGTCCGGCTCACTCTCCCTTGTATCCTCCCCACTGGTCCAAGGCTCAGACGCCTCCTGGTGGCCAACCAGTCTCTTTGTGCCCTGCTCAGAGTCGGAACCCTGTCTAGGGTCCTCCACATCCTCCAGAGCTGACTCATAGGGCCCCTCGCTATCGGAGTCTGGTGGCAGCTCCAACGGCTCCTGCTGGGCCACAACAGCAAAGTATACTGATTGAAATGTATGGAACTGTTAGACTTCCGTCATTAGTAGATCAAGAAAAAGTTTGATAATGGGAAAAAATTGAGAGCTGTTGGAAGGTATTTCAGCACTATCTAGAAAATAGCTAAACATTTTACTAAAGAAATAGTAAATTGTGCAAGCACTTTAATGTCCCCACTGGAGCTTTTAATGTATAATTTCACTTTTAAAGCTTCTTCAGAGTCAGATTGTGGAGTACGTTGCCAGTCATTCCTGCAGGAATTTTTTTTTGATTACGAGCTTTTATTTTGGTTAGAACTGACAGTCCAACAAGTGGAGAAAAGGAAGTGAAATATTCACTATCTCTACATTTGTGAGAACTGCCTGCCAATATAAAGATAATCAGCAATGTGATGCAGAGTGCTTCCTTCCATTGCTTTTTTCTCAAAAGCTTGTCGAGAAACAGCAGGGAAGATTATCATAAGCACTTTTATAAATGAAATGTGTTTTTTTTTTTTCACAAAAAGGTCAATTGTATTTGGGCAAAATTCTTGCACAACAATTTTAACGTTGAAAAACAAGAAGGAAAAGTCTGCACAGAAATATTTTGCTTCTGAAAAACCATATTTGGGGATTTTGTTAAAACAATAACAGTATCAAAAACAAAACAAATTGGTGATTGGGAGCATATCAGTGATATAAATGATAAATCTTAAAACAGTTATTAGGTCACCAGATATTTCTGTTTTTAAAGAATATGCCTTATTTGAAAGGGATATATGCCTATGAAGGGATGCGGTGGTTCAGTGGCTAAGATGCTGAGCTTGTTGACCAGAAAGGTTGGCAGTTCGGCGGTTTGAATCCCTAGGGCCGCGTAATGGAGTGAGCTCCTGTTATTTGTCCCAGCTTCTGCAAACCTAGCAGTTCGAAAACACATACAAATGCAAGTAGAAAAATAGGGACCATTTTGGTGGGAAGGTAACAGTGTTCCATGCACCTTCGGCGTTTAATCATGCTAGCCACATGACCATAGAGACACCTTCGGACAGTGCTGGCTCTTTGGCTTTGAAACAGAGATGAGCACCTCCCCCTAGAGTCGGGAACGACTAGCACATATGTGCGAGGGAAACGTTTACTTTTACCTTTACCTATATGCCTATGAAATCAGTAAAGACATATTTGGCTGTTTTAGCAAAACACAGGAGGTAATATCTCAACTTTTAAATACAAGTTGCTCATGATTTACTATAAAGCATTGGGTGGGTGGATCCATTTCAAGCAGAGAAATGGCAAACAGAAGGAAATGCTACATGCACATCAGCTCATTGAACTTCCTCCCCTCTACTTTACACAGCTGCTTTTTTTCTTAATCTGAAAATGACCCTGGCTTTTCTAAGTCCAGGAATACAAGTGGACCAATATAACAATAATGTTCTGACCCCCTGGCCTGTGAATAAACCAGAACACAGGCTTGGCTGTTTGCCACTGAGATAACGGATCCTTGACTGAGGGCCCAGGCAACTCACATTCAATAGAGTATCTCTGCAGCAACCCAAATAGTTCAAACGAACAGACACGGCTAAATACACAGATAGATTTTCTTAACTACTAATTTGAACGGTTGTTTCCTGCAAATGTCCCCTCCCAATGCCTCACCTATAATCTCTCTTGGGAGGGGCCAATCCACAACCACCTGTGCTTAATTATCTTCTGTGAGTCTGCCTACGGAGTTGCTGCTTCCGTTTCTCAGCCCTTCTCCATCTAGCATCAGGGACAAACTGCCTTTGATCCTCCCCACTGCTCCATGCCTCAGGCACCTCCTGGTAGCCAACCAGCCTCTCTGGTCCCTGCTCTGAGTCTCAACCCTGCCCAGGGTCCTCCACATTGTCCAGGGCAGACTCATATGGTTCCTCGCTATCCAAGTCCATCAGCAGCTCAACCGGATCCTACTGGGCCACAACACAATTATATGTTTAGCTTGCTACATATTGTATTTCTCTGATGGTTTCACATTTATTTATTTAGATCATGTCTGTTATCTTCTATCTCCCTTTCATGGATTTGCTGCATTTCAATTCATTGTTAATTCTGTTATCTAGACTTCCTAACATTTAACCACATTTCTTGGGCAATTTTCTCCACATTTTTTCAATCCTCAGCTGCTTTAACTGCCAATTTTCTAACCGTCTTTCAGGCTAATTTTTTTTTTCATACCAAGAAGATGCATAGATCTTCCCCCTATTTGTCTGTTTTTCCTCTGAGTTTTCAATGAAGCAGATAGTTTCCTCTGCTTCCCAATCTTCTTTATTCTTGGGATCAATTAAATGTCCCATCATTTCTGAATGCTTCTTCCCTCCTGGGGATTTAGTGTTTCTTGACATTCAAATCCAAGAAGTTAATTCATTCAGTTCACTTTATTGCCTCCCTTGCTGCCCCCGCTTTCTCAGAGCTCAAGGACTGCAATAGTTTTCAAGAAGCTTACTGTATGTGTACTTTATTTACACTTGTGTGATGATGTGAGATAGAGGAACTAACGGCCAATAAAAAAGAATCCGTAGAAAGGATCCAGATCAGCACCCAACATATAGACATTTTAATATTAATCTGCTTGAGCTTTATGTTCCATTAGAAAGATGTGAATAATACTCGAGCAACTGATCTGGAGAGGGTTCTAAGTGTGCATGAAATATTAATTTATACATATTATTTTCATTTTCTCCTGTATCACACTATCCATATACAGTCTACCATGTTTCCCCAAAATAAGTGCTTGGCCTTATTTTCGGGGAGGTCTTATTATTTTTAAGGTGCAGGAGGTGGAGAGCGTGGTCATCTCATGGCTGCTGCTGTGTTGCAATATTTTTGAGGAGGGCTTATTTTCGGGGACTGCTTATTTTAGCGCATGTGCTCAAAAGCCCAATTGGGCTGATTATCCAGGGAGGCCTTATTTTCAGGGAAACTTAAGTAAATGCTCATGGATTCATTCTACCCAATAGAAATGATTTTGAGCATTTCATATAATATCATTAATATGTATGCTTGGGTTTTAAGCTTGAAAGAAAAGAATATGTCTAGAAATGTATGGAGCAGGGATGAACTGAAAATAAATTTGTTCATTTTTATTTGAATCCCATAATCCCAACGTCAGCACCAGAAATCATCAAGATTTCTGGTGATGACATTGACCTGGGTATCTGAGAGACCGCCTCCTGCCGATTACCTCTCTCAGACCAATTAGATCGCATAGGTTAGGTCTCCTCCGGATTCAATTTGCCAGCCAATGTCGGCTGGCGATTCCCTGGGGGAGAGACTTCTCTGTTGCAGCTCCGTCCCTCTGGAACGAGCTCCCTGTTGAGATCCGGACCCTTACTACCCTCCAGGCCTTCCGCAAAGCCACCAAGTCCTGGCTGTTCCAGCAGGCTGGGGGAAGCTGAGAAGCATCTACCTCCACGGAACTTGTGAATGTTGGTTTTGTTTTTAATATGTTGTCTTTGTCTCATTCCCCCCTTTCCCTTGTCTTTTGTGAGCCGCCCGGAGTCTTCCGGGAGTGGGCAGCATACAAGACAAATAAATAAATAATAAATAAATAAATAAGAACACTAAACCTCTAAAATCAAATTATTTCCATTGGGATTAATGGGGCCTAATTGTGAAGTGGATTGTGAATGCCATGCTTTATAGCCATTATCCTTCCTATGCGTGTCCAATTAACAAAATACAACATGGTGAATTGCAAGGTTTAGTTGGATCAAACAGTAAAACAAATACGGAAATAATTCAAATTTCCATTATTTTCCTTGTATTGACAAAGTTTGACTCATCAAACCCTTTCTTTTTAGGTAAAGGTAAATTAAAATAAGGGGAAGCGGTGGCTCAGTGGCTAAGATGCTGAGATTGTCGATCAGAAAGGTTGGCAGCTCGGCCCTAGTGCCACGTAACAGAGTGAGCTCCTGTTACTTGTCCCAGCTTCTAACAACCTAGCAGTTTGAAAGCATGTAAAAATGCAAGTAGAAAAATAGGGACCACCTTTGGTGGGAAGGTAACACCGTTCCGTGTGCCTTGGGCGTTTAGTCATGCCGGTCACATGACCACAGAGACGTCTTTGGACGTGACCCGACAAATGCGTGCATGACAAAAGCGCACCGACAAAACCGCGGCGAGAAAACCGCGAGATTGAAATCGCGCCCACAACAGCGCGCCGACAAAAGCGCAATTAGGTTAAGGTAAGGGTTAGGGTTAGAGTTATTACCTTGTTTTCACATTGTTTGTTGATGACGCGCTATTGTTGGCGCGCTGTTGTCAGCACGCTGTTGTGGGCGCGATTTCGACCTCGCTGTTTTCTCAGCGCAGTTTTGTCGGCGCGGTTTTGTCATGCACGCATTTGTTGGTGAACCGTCTTTGGACAGTGCTGGCTCTTCGGCTTTGAAATGGAGATGAGTACCACCCCCTAGAGTTGGGAGCAACTAACACATATATGCAAGGGGAACCTTTACCTTTAAATTAAAATAAATGCCATTCACTTCCCTTCTGAAAACAACTTAGACATTTTCTTTCCCTGCTTCTTCTTTTAAGCAGAATTCTTCCACTGACAATAGCCTGAAAGTAGCATTCTATAGTCTTTCAAGGTAAACTATTAGTTTTAGCGAACAAAGCAATCAATCTTGTTCCCGAAGAAAGCAATTTTCTCTGTGTGACGTAAAAAACGATTGCGTTCTTTCTGTTCCTAAATACAAAGTAACGCGGCAGCTATACTATGTGTATGTTGCGATAATTTTAAGGAAAATACAGCCCACGGCTTCAAGAACAGGAATATTTGTTCTGTGACAGCACCTTTCCTTCTTCGTTAGGGATTCAGTCACCAGTTTTACTATTGAAGGGGCTCACAATGAACAAACAACGATTACCAGACAGGAGGTCATGGAAATGGAATGAGAGAGAAACAGGAACCAAGCTAAACACCGTGACCCGTCAAAACCGCGCTCGACTAAACTGCGCCCGATTAAACCGCGTCGCTGACGTCATCAACAGGGCGACAACAGCGAGCGCGGAGAAAGAAGGGCGCTTTAAATAGCGCTTTGAAAGCAAGCCGATTCAACTTAAGGTAAGGGTTAGGTTTAGGGTTAGGTTAAGAGTTAGGGTTAGGTTTAGGGTTAGGTTAAGGGTTAGGTTTAGGGTTAGGTTAAGGGTTAGGTTTAGGGTTAGGTTTAGGATTAGGTTTAGGGGGGTTAGGTTTAGGTTTAGGTGTTGATTTTAGGTTTAGGGTTTACAGCGTGCTTCTGTCTCCGCGCTGTTGTCGCCCTGTTGATGACGTCAGCGACGTGGTTTAGTCGGGCGCGGTTTAGTTGAGCGCAGTTTTGTGGTGGAACCGCTAAACACCACATAGACCAGTGGTGGGTTCCGGGTGATATGGCCCGGTATGGCCGTACCAGTCATAGCCGGGAGCAGGAGCCACTGTACCAGTACGGTGACTTGTTTGGCCCACCCGCCCACCTGCATTAATAACGTGACCGGCCAATTGGCCACGCACGCACAGCATATGGTGCCTGTGCAACCTCCGCCGAGCAGCTGGCTGTTGCAGGGTGGTGGCATGTGCATTCGTGCGCAGCGTGTGTGCCCGACTAGGATGCCCAGCCCCATGCGCAGTGAACCAGTTGCAACGGGATCCGCATCCCACCACTGACACAGACCCCCTTGCTGAAGAAGATGGGAAGCTTATAAATGGATAATAAACAAATAAAACAAGGTGAATCCTAAAACTTCATCTCTGATAATGCACATACACCTTTACTGTCATGGACTTACGAGCATTCCAGATTTTACAAGTTCTAGACCAGATCAGTTGACAATCCCTTTGCTCACCTGTTAAATGAGTTAGGAACACCTTTTGATCTTCTTTTGATTTATCCACATTCCAATAAAACTAGGCATTTCTTGCTTCTTTTCAGCTGTTTATTGAAACATGATGTTTCTTAACAGCTTTAGTCTGATTCATCTAAAAAGACTTAATTCAGTGCAGGCGCTAATGAACCTGGTGGGCAGAAGCTGGACGAGTAGGAAGCATCAACAGAGTAGTTTAAGTTAAATCAGATGTTCCAGCACTGATGTGTTGCCAGCTAAAAGTTTTATGTTCCTTCCTTAAGAAATTGACTCCTGTGATGGATCTGAATTAACTTCTGATTTGTCCTTGAAAGAAGATATCTTCATAAAATTTGTGACTGTGACCCAGTATAGACTGTTATCAATCAACTAAGCTAATTTACTCGTTACTTGTGCTTTGTATTCTTGGAACATACTGTTCCAAGAAAAGAAAGTAGTATTTTGTGAATCCTTTCTCATTATCAAGGTTCCTCCTGAAGCTGCTTTAAAATAGCACAAGATTCTCATATTTTGTGAGGTTTTAGCAATCTCACTTCAAGATACTGGAAGATATGGGAATGCTAAAAACTCACCAGATAGGCAAGAACAGTTTTGCAATTAATATATTCAAACACATACTATATATCTGGGTGTGTCCATATCTTCATTTATTGGTAGAGTTTATATGTTTAGGATGCAGGTGATGTCCTGGTGCCCACAGATATTGCCAGGGACTGCCAACCTCTGTTCTCAGAAAATTAATTCAGCATGTTTACATTTTTAATCTGTTTTGCTTCATGATTATTCCAAACTTAAAAATTTTATGCAGCTATTAAGCAAGCTTTTTCGCTCTTATACTTTTTTACTTGTCATACTTTCCACACTCTTTCAAGAATCCTTATCAGTTTTCAGTGTAAATTGAATTTCTTTTGTGAAGAAAAAAAAATGTTTAACTTGTCCCTGCTTTGCTTTTATTTAGTCGATTAAAAATATGCACTCTTTTCTGGTAACTATTAGCACAAAGCTAACCCCCAATGTATTGAAAGAGAGCAAGGAAAATCCCAGCTCCATTGATAACAATATCATTGCATTTATTTCTTGGGCAATCAAGAAGCAAATCACAACCAAAATAGAAATGTGAGCTGTCTCTCTCCCCTCTCCCCCAGTTCCATGAGCTCACAGCTTCACAATTTATTTCTGGAAGATCCCACATAATCAGATTTATGCCTCATCATGGATTCACTCAGCAACCATTTCCCACCATCTCTCAGCTGCCTGGATTGTGCAATTTGTTCTTTCTTTTGTGTTCCTTTCCTGCATTATCATAAGAGAAGGAACTGATACACATCAGCTGCATGCTGCACCAAAGATTGCCACTGATTAATGGATTTAATTACCCAGAACAATATTGGAAGGTTGGCTAGAAGAGGGTGAGATAAAATCAGTTGGGCAGGAATATGTGAAGGTAATAGAGTCTAACCCTAGAACAGGGGTAGGCAACCTGGGTTCCACCACAAATGCGCGCACAACAAAAGCGCGCCTGACTAAACCGCGGTGTCTAAAGCGCGGTGACAAAACCGTGCGATGAATGAGCGATGAATTAGCCCTAAAGCGCGCCGACAGAAGCGCGCTGTAACGTAACCCTAAACCTAACCCTAAACCTAACCCTAAACCTAACCCTAAACCTAACTGTAAATCTTACCTTAAATTAAATCGCGCTTCTGTCGGTGCGCTGTTGTCGGTGCGCTTTTGACATCGCGGTTTTAGCGCCGCGGTGTTGTTGGCGCGCTTATGACGTTCGCGCTTTTGTCGGGTCACGGGCAACCTGATGTTCTGAGGATGTTTCTGACTCCAGCTCCTACAATCCTTTGCTATTGCCTTGCCAGGTGAAATTAATGGGTGTCTAATTTCCCCAATTGGGAACGCGGTGGCTCAGTGGCTAAGACGCTCAGCTTGTCGATCAGAAGGTTGGCAGTTCAGTGGTTCGAATCCCTACCGCCACATAATGGAGTGAGCTCCCGTTACTTGTCCAAGCTTCTGCCAACGTAGCCGTTCGAAAGCATATAAAAAAATGCAAGTAGAAAAAATAAGAACCACCTTTGGTGGGAAGGTAACAGCATTCTGTGTGTGCCTTCGGCATTTAGTCATGCCAGCCACATGACTACAGAGACGTTTTTGGACTGCACTGGCTCTTTGGCTTTGAAATGGAGATGAGCACCGCCCCATAGAGCTGGGAACGACTAGCACATATGTGCGAGCGGAACCAACCCAATGTCCCCAAGTTCTCATCATGGCTCTCTCTCTCTTTCTGTGTATACACATACGTACATACCAGAGGTGGGTTCCTACCGGTTTGGCTTAGTTCGGCTGAACCAGTAGTAATTTGGTGCCCTGGGTCGCTGGAACCGGCAGTGACCCAGGCCTGCCACGCCCCCCAAACCGGTTCTCCTAGGGGCCGTCATCTTGATTTTTGGTTCTCCTCCTGCGCAGAATGCTTGTAATTGCACAAATTCATTTCCCCCCTTTAAAAAATGTTTTGTGCATGCACAGACCTATTTTTATAAAAATGTACATGCGCGTGGAGCACACTAATTTTTTGCACACACCGAACCGGCAGTATTGCTGGGAGCAACCCACCCCTGGTATGTATGCATGTGTATGCTGTTCCTGGGAGGGACGAATGAAGAATGATGGGAGTATTTGCCCAGAGTATGAATTCCCAGCAAGGTCACCCAAGGCATGAAGGTCATTTCAGCTGTCCAGCTAAAGCAAGTGGACATGTATTTTGGGCATCAGCAATATAGGAAGACACTGAAGACAGATAATCACTTTAGTGACAATGGCAAATACTGTACGGGAGAAAGCAATGGTAAACCACTGCTCTATTTTTTTACCATGAAAACAACATGTATAATAATAGCAATAGCAATAGCAGTTAGACTTATATACCGCTTCATAGGGCTTTCAGCCCTTTCTAAGTGGTTTACAGAGTCAGCATATTGCCCCCAACAATCCGGGTCCTCATTTTACCCACCTCGGAAGGATGGAAGGCTGAGTCAACCTTCAATAAAAGGGAAGGTGGATTGGAAGAAGTTGAGGGGAGTTTTAAATTGGAGGGAAAACATTAATCTACAGTGCTGATGACATTACCCTAACAGCCAAAAATGCAAAGGATCTGGAAGCCCTAGTACTAAAAGTCAATCCACAGTGGGAAAGAAAATGAGAATAAACTTAAATATAAAGAAAATCAAAGGAGAACAGCCAGCCTTAGAATTGACAATGAAGATATCGAAGTGGTGGATATCTTCTGCCTTCTAGCATCAATCCTCAGCAGTAAAGGGACAAGCAGTCAAATAAAGATACCACAGACTAGCACTTGGTAACAGGGACGTCAGGGGAGGCAGGGCCTCACCACTGTCATCATGAAAAAGAAAAAGAAATTTAAAAGGAAAAAGGCTGAGGTAGTTGCTGCCAGAGTCACAGTGGATGACTCTGCTTAGTGCTTAACTGCAGGAGGAGGCGAGAGAACCACGTGCCTCCTTTACTCTATCTTTATGATCACCTGAGCAGAGTTAAGCAAGGGTTAAAAGGCGAAAAATTCCTTATGCAAAGGAGGCACGTGGTTCTCTCGCCTCCTCCTGCAGAGGGCGCTTTTTTAGAGGCTTTTTAAAAAAAGTTAAGCAGAGTCATCCATTGGAGGCTCTGGCAGCAGCAGCAGTAAAGCCTTCCTTTTAAGTTTGTCTGCGTTTGTTAACGAGCCGTGCAAGGGGTGGTGGTGTCAGAACAGATTGACTCCAGCAACTGGGGCGTGGCAGCATCCGTCCTTTTGTCTCCAAACTTGCGTCTAACCACTCCCAGCTGCCTAATGAATCTTGAT
Organism: Thamnophis elegans; assembly: GCF_009769535.1. Taxonomy (NCBI): domain Eukaryota; kingdom Metazoa; phylum Chordata; class Lepidosauria; order Squamata; family Natricidae; genus Thamnophis; species Thamnophis elegans. The sequence goes on along the minus strand of NC_045543.1, from coordinate 10,206,635 downwards.
CCCGAAAGAACTCTCAGCAAAACTGCTGAGTCACAACAGGATCCCATTCATACAAATTATGACCCTAGCAGCAGTAGTGGTGATGAACTAATTCATGAACCAATTATAACTATAAATACTCATTGTGACAATTTATAAGGAAAGAATAGCCAATTTAGGAAGGTAAACAAGAAGCCCTACTCTTTGAATGTTCTGTAATGAACTTGATCCATCACAATTGGTGTGAAATTAAGTGAATAGCTTTCCTTAATTCAGTCTCAATAGTAAGCAGGGTGAATCAACCAGATTGCTGAATGATTGTCCCCTCGCAAGGCCGATATTCATTTGTAACGTCTATATGAGTATAGCTTTGCAACTGAAAGCAAGACGATGTGTTTTGGGGGGGGCGGTATATAGATGAATAACTACATGGCTGCAGCAATTATACTTTCTTGCTTCATAAATCCTCAATGGCAGCCATTTCCTCTTCTTCTATTTCACTACCCAATGCTCTGCAGATGTGCTGTTCCAGAATTCCCAGGATGTCTAGCCAAAGGGAATGTACAATGTAACTAGGGGGAAGGTTGAGCTATACAGTAAGTTCCCTTTGAAAAAGCACAGAGTTGGGATTTGTTTTTTGGCTAAACACGAATCTAATTGCTATTTGCTATGACATGATTGCTTAAACATTACTTAATTAGTAACAGAGAGGAAGAAGCTTCTTAAGAACCAAGTCTATTCATGGCGACTGCCTGGATTGAATGCATTGCAATGTGTCTTTGAATTATCCTTTGCTTTTCTGTTCCCAACCAATCAGCAAAGATTTTTTTTTCTCAGCTCCATTGTGCCACATATCTGTCTAATGATTTCTCATTTCTCAAATAATTTGATGTCTTATTGTACAGCAATAATAATAATGTTTGATAGAAGCATATCCGAGAAAACATGAAGGCCTTGCTGATATAATAAATGCAAGGAATATAAATGCAGGAATAATTATAGCAACATATAGTAAAAAGACACTGGGCTTTTTTAGCCAGTATTTTTCATTAGTATATAACGACAATGGAGAGCTCCTCTCCCGGAGGAGAGCCTTCTCGGTGGCTGCTCCGACCCTATGGAACGAACTCCCCATGGAGATTCGTACCCTCACCACCCTCCAGACCTTCTGCGTAGCCCTTAAAATCTGGCTGTCCCGACAGGCCTGGGGCTAAAGACTTCAACCCCACCCGAATAGTATGACTGTTGTGCTTTTTTAACGATGTATTGTCTTCATGTTTGTAACTTGTTTGTCCTTCCCTCCCCCTGAATTGTGAGCCGCCCTGAGTCCCCTCAGGGAAAAGGGCGGCATACAAATAAAGTTAAAATCAAATAAAATCAAATCAAAATATATGATTGTAGATCTTTTTAATTTTTTTAAGTAAAGCAATGTTTAAATAACAGTACTAAAACTATGCCTTACATAGCAATGAGTAAATGAGCAAATTCTCATACAATACTACGGTAGAATGCAGGGTCATCTGATGAAATTAAGACTTGGTTGCTTAAAACAGCAAACAGGTTTTCCAAGAGGATCTTTTGATAAACGTTCTGAATGGAATAGTAAATTTATTTTTATATTTAAACATTAAGAGTACCACATTTCATCTAAATACCATACAAGTAAAATTAGGCACAATTCAGTATCCATTAAATCCAGATTAATTTATTTATTTTTGCCCTGAATGAGCAAGTATCACAGTATTCTTTTTACAGCGATGTCCTTGTCCATGGTACTGAAACGGAATAGCCAATATTCGAGTTGCCATGTGAACCATTGTTTTACTTCAAGAAGGAAGCCATCTGCTTCAGCGATACAGATTTCTGACATAGAAATGGCCTCCCGTGACAGTCCTGCATTAAAGAAATGTGTGGACTGAAACAGCTATTATGCAGATTTTTTCCCCCTCAAGCAGAAGAATCTGCCAGTGTTCTTTAAACAAGGTAGTGATTTTTGTGTAAAGTTTGTAATCTGAATACAATAATTTAACTATTTCAATTTTTCTTTATTTTTATAAACTTGAGTTTATTATATCTTGCACCCAGTCAGAAATTTAGAAACTCCTTATAAAATTAATATCTACTTTTGGGCACATTAGCCTAGGCACATTAGCTATAGCACTCTCAAGAATAATGTACATTATTTGGGCTGACATACGCATTTTTGACTCTATTTTCCCCAATAGATACATTTTATATGCATCTTATGAATGGAGAACCATATTTGTATATGTGTTCATTTTTCTCCTGCCCTTATTTTTTGTCAACTCAAGGCAACATGCCAGTGGTGGGTTTCAAATTTTTTTTGAACCTACTCTGTGGGTGTGGCCTCCTTTGTGGGAGTGGCTTGCCACCCATGTGACCGGATGGGAGTGGCTTGCCACCCATGTGACTGGATATGAGATGCTGATGACACTTGTCAGAACCACCTTAAATTACCTCACACACAGGACTGGCATGCATAAGAATATGATGTAAACTTGTTTTTTAAAAGGCATTTTTGGTTTGCGTTAAAACAACTTCAATACCCGCAATGTTCTGATTGCACCACAAACGCAGTAGTCATCCTTACCTTTCACAGAGGCACTTAGTTTTATAAATATGAGCATGATAGTGTAGAATAATCATATCCAAGGACCAGTGGTGGGTTTCAAAAAATTGTTGGAACCTCTTCTGTAGGTGTGGCCTGCTTTCCGGGTCCACTGGTGGAACCTCTTCTAACCGGTTCGGTAGATTTGACGAACCGGTTCTACCAAATACGTGCGAACTGGTAGGAACCCACCTCTGCAACATGCATACCTAATAATCCCACTATTTTCTCCATAACAACTCTGTGCTGTGGGTTTTGCTAAGAAAAAAAGGGACTGGTCCAAAGTCATAAAGCTGGTCTTTCTATCTGAGGGAGACTAGAACTTACAATCTCCCAGTTTCCATCCCAGCATGATACAGCAACTGGGTAGATTTTCGTTCTTCTAGGTTTCCTATGAGAAGCTTTCTGTTTAAAATAACAACAATAGCTTATTTTATTTTTTTAAAGACCCATAAAACTAGACCTTTCTTGGCTGGTCAATTTTTATATCCCACCATTCCTTTTTAAATTATCTGGGTTAATGTAATGGAATTTCTTGACAGATCTGTATAAGCCAAGGTCTTTCATTCGACCCATTTCAATCACCCAAGGGTTGAAAGTTATAGGCACTTTCATCTTATTTTCCATCCTTTCATTCATTTTATCCATTACATCAAAAGAAAGACTAATGATTTTCTGACTGATTATCCAACTTCTATTTCTTGGTTACTAACAGGAATAGTTCTATAGGAAATTTTGCTGCAGTTTGATATGTGAAAAATAGAAGTCTGTGGGCTTAAACGAAATCATACATGCTTCATTTTAATTTTGGTTCTTGTGTGATTTCCCTCATTTTGACAGTTGCAGTTTGTCCAGTTGTGCTTTAGGGCAAGGACAATATTATATGTAGATCAAAATTAATGCGTTTAAAAAAAGGTTCCACCACAAATCCGTGGTAGACTAAAGCGCGCTCGACGAAAGCGCGTACATGACGTCATCACAGCGCGACGAAAACGGCACGCTGTGAGCGGTAAATTTAAAATTAACGCGAAAACCTTACCCTAACCCCCCCAAACCTAACCCTAAACCTAACCCTAAGCCTAACCCTTAACCTAACCCTAAACCTAACCCTTAACCTAACCCTAAACCTAACGCTAACCCTTAACCTAACCCTAAACCTAACCCTAACGCTTAATGTAACCCTAAACCTAACCCTAACCCTTAACCTAACCCTAACCCTAACCCTAAACCTAACCCTTACCTTTATGTGAATCAGCTTGCTTTAATTTTATTTTAATTTTAATTTAATTTATTTTTAATTTTATTTGTCGCGCTGCTGATGACGTCACGTACGTGCTTTGATCGGGCGCACTTTAGTGGACTGCGGTTTTGACGGGTCACGTAAAAAAATTGCCTATGCTGTACAGGTTTAATGGCTAGGGCTAAGTGAGAGGGATTGGGCCACAGTAACCAAGATGGCTTTGAGTTCAAGGAAGAACTAGAATTCACAGGCTCCTGGTTTTTAGCCAGGGCCTTAATCACAACATCAACCTGGCTCTGTGTCTTTTTTTTTTGTATACTAGATAAAAATATGTAAAACAAATGTTGGTCCCTCTTCTGCATTTCAATCACTATTAATCGAATGAATACTGTTTTATCAAGCCGTGCCATGCCATAATTTATGAACTGATTTCCTAGTCATAATATGATTAGATAAAGATGATTTAAGATAAGTAGAACATCTAGGAGATTTCAGGAGAAGTTGAGAGAGGGGAAACAAAAGATGCTGAGAATAAGGAAAGGAAAGAAGATTTGTACCAGTGAGCAAAATGCTTTTGAGAAAACCAGGAACTGAGTAAAGAATAAAAGCAAAGGAATAATAAACTTTGTTTTTAATAGCAGTGTAAAATAGACGAAATAAGGAAATAGTGTAAAATATGACCCTACTTTAAAACAATTATAAATAATTGCACATTCCATGATTATTTAGTAAAACATCATTAATTTAATAAGATTATATAAATAATTGTTTGAGTACAGACACAATAAATACGCAATAAGCTTTACCTGATTCTAAAGACTGCATATTCTGAGAACAACCAAAAGAAATTCCCAATTATTAAAATGCATCCAGCGAGCACTGTAAAAGCTAACGCTGTGGGAGACAAATTCAAGATAGAAAATCAGATTTCATCTCTCCAGGAAAGAGTCCTATAATACTATCCTATAGACTGTCATCAGATTATCTAATGCACTTGAGCACTGCATGAAATGACTAAAACGCAAATAAGATAAAGTGGAATATGTGTATTGATTTAAACCTACATATAATTAGAAACCACCCAGTAGTTGTTTTCAATTTTCCCTCAAGCCAAGCTTATTGATATATTGTTTGGATCATCAGGAATATCAAACCAAACTAGCCCCCAACACACAATTTCTATACAACTCTCCCAAAATCTCAAACATTCTCCAGCCCTCCACAACCAAAGAACTTTCTTTATTCTCTGGAAGGTTCATCATCACGTGTGAATGCAGTTGAAATACCATGTTGTGATTGGCTTTCCAGGCCTGGACCTTCCATAGCCTTACTGAATATGAGAGTGTATTAATATTCATTGACCATTTCTGAGTCAATGCAAGTCTTCCTATCATTCCGTTTCCAGTAAAAACCCTTTGTAAATTATTTTTGAGATAATGTTTCATATTGCTCCCTTATTTGGGTTATTCTAGACCTATATTGACTTTTATCTCATGCTTGATGTCTTTAGTCTCTGCGAATATTAGAGATGGATTAGATCAAAATGCTATTTTGAATCTTTGTTGCTGTTCCTTCCATTTCTGCAAAAGCCTAACAGAAAAATCAGCTGAGTATGACAGACAAGACCTGTCTATAAGGGAAAATATTTCTATCCTTATTCCTTACCTATATCAGTGTTCAGTTCATAATATTAAAGCAGGTTTTGTGCAGGAGCCATTGGAGTTGCCACCAGACTCCGACAGCGAGGGGCCATATGAGTCGGCTCTGGAAGATGTGGAGGACCCTGGACAGGGTTCCGACTCCGAGCAGGGCGCCTGAGGCCTGGAGCAGCAGTGAGAGCCAAAGGGAGTGTGCTCCCGGTCAAGCCTTGGAGCAGTGGGGAGGAGACAAGGGAGTGTGATCCTGACGTCATGCATTGGAGCAGTGGGGAGGAGACAAGGGAGTTGGTCCTGGATGCCTGGCAACGGAGGGCTAATAGGTGTAAAGAACAGTTACGCAGTTACAGGAGATAATTGAACTCAGCTGGTGGTAATTAGGCTCCTCTCAAGACTATAAAAGGAATGGCTTTCCACAAGCTTGTCGCAGGAATCAACATATTTACTAGAGCTGGAGAAGCTATCGTGGCTATCTTGGCAGGCTGGATTGCTGCCAAGGTCAGTCTGTGCTGGATTGCGGCCAAGGTCTAGTCTCTGTGTTAATAAATTCTTCAACTATCTTTGTCTCGACGTGTTTTGGTATATGAAGAGGGGGGTCAGAACAGTTTTGCGTGTGTTGGTTTTTTATTATTAGTGTATTAGAGTCCCATGTAAGAAGGGTATCTATTGGACCTCATCTAATGCAGAAAGAGACATAGGATAAAGCATAAACTATTCATGAACGTGAAATGTGCATGTTTCCTTTACAACATACCCACATAATTCAGGGCAGGTTCTGGAATTATATCTTGATATTTAAAGCTGAAATTTTGAGCTGTTAAAAAAATAGTGTCCAAAATATTACTTATCAACACAGACCAATTTCTACCCAGATATAAGAATAACACCATTGACCTAGAAGTCAAGAACTATGGTCTGTAGCTGAAGATGCTTCTGGTGTGAATAGAAGGAAGCAGTTCTGATCACACAAGGCGCTGCTCCCAATATTCACCCATCTTTTTTACAGTACTTACCGCAATCCTCTACTACCCCAAGATGCAGGATTTGGGGGGCTGCAGTGAATGAAGAGAGATAAGAAAGAAAAAGTGCTTTTGCCTGGTAGAGCTGAAGAATGCTTCCAACGGATGCAAGAACATCGTTTTTTTTAATTCTTTTTTTCCCCCTAATTGAAAATTATAAAAAAAGGCAAGATTTACAAAATACAAGATACAAAAAGAGATAAAACTCTTTACATATTTACAGCGCAGACGGCGCTGTTCATCTCCCATAGTTCATCTCACCTTGCCTAGTATAAGACTAGGTTACTAATTCCATGCAGGTAACTATAACGGATTTTTCCTATCAGATCTTCAAGTTTTTCCAACATTGTGGTCTAATAATATTACTTGCAGGTAAATTCTCACCTCGAATACCTTTCTACTCTCATTTGTCACTTAGTCTTTGAGTAATGTATATTTAAGTTGTTGCTTAGGTCATTTTAAGTTAGTCAACTATCTCCTTTTATATCTTAATTCTCACTGTCTTTCTTATCAAGCCATTTGTATAATTTCTCCCAGACTTTGTAGAAGTCTGTGTCTTCTTTTTCGTTAATCCGCATTGTCAATCTATTCATTTCCGCTATTTCTAAGATTTTATTGATAACCATTGTACTAGTGGGGGCATTTTCTTTCTTCCAGCACTGCCCGTATGCGATCCTTGCCTCCGTCAAGATATGGACAAGTAGATATTGATTGGTTTTAAATATTTTTGGATCTATTATCCCTAATAGAAACATTTCCGGATTGAGGTTTAATTTAGTTGACATAATTTCATTCAGCCACCTTAGCATTCGCTTCCAACATGGCAAGAACATCTTTGGATGCAAGGCATAAACTCTGTGCGGTTTAAGCAGATGTGAGAAAGACTGTGCCTTTCTCTATTTTTGTAAAGAAGAAAATCAAACTTTCTAATGGATATTTTATGATATATGATGCCTTCCTGAACTTTGCCTTTGTTGTTAATTAACTTTCTTGGCAATCACACACTTTTAAAACCACCACTATCTATAGATATTTAATTGAGCTTTCAGTAATACAGAACTGTAGAATCTTTGCAATCTACCACCCCCAGAAATTTTGTGGGCTGGATTGTGAAATTAAACACATAAAGCAGTGTGAGCCAATCATCTAAACTCAGAAAGAAACAAATACATTTCCCAGTTCGTGTGTTTTAACTATTAATTCCCAGCATTTGTGTGCTTCTTAATTGAGTGATTTTATTACAAAAAGAAAACGTATTTATTTTAAACTTAACTGGGCATGGTTCAATCTTGTGTTGCTCTGTAGAAATGAAAGGGTGGATTTCTCTTTAGACGTGTTCAATCTTGCGGAATACTCAAACCCCACTTAGAAAATAGATTGTGATGAGAGCATGTGAATTTCAGAGGTATAAAAGGGTGGGCAGGAGCTCGGAGTCTGAATCAGCATGAGCAGCAGAGTGGGATGTAGAAATCAGTAGTATATAAGCTAGATGGGAACAGTACTGAAAACAGTAGCATATCTTGGAAGCACAGATGCTGGAGATGATGCCCAGATCCTTTACATACGTATTTTATCCCATGGACATTAAGAATACAGACAGCAAATTCCCTTCTAATTCCTGCTTTTGTCCTTGCTCTTTTTTCCTTATTTGAAAGACAGATTAGACCCGTGATGGCGAACCTATGGCATGCGTGTCACAGGTGGCACGCACAGTCATATCTGAGGGCATGCAAGGCATTGCCCTATGTCAGCTCCAGCAGGGATGCGTGTGCTGGCCAGCTGATTTTGGGATTTCTGGAGGATGCCGGCAGGCCATTTTCACTCTCCTCCTGAAGCCTGAAGAGGGCGAAAAATGGACTTACTGGGCCCACTGGAAGTTGGAAAATGGGCCGTTTCTGGCTTCCAGAGGGCCTCCGGGGGACGGGGGTGCATTTTTGCCCTCCCCAGATTCCAAGAAAGCCTCTGGAGCCTGAGGAGGGCAAAAAACGGGTCCACTGGAAGTTGGGAAATGTGCTGTCTCCTGCCTCTGGAGGGTCTGGGGAGGCAGGGAGGCTGTTTTCGCCCTCCTTAGACTCCAAGAAATCCATGCGCACATGCGTGGGGGGCAGCAGGGGAGTCGTGCGTGCATGTGCAGTTGGGCACAATGCAGAGGACATTTAATTACGGGTGTGGCCAAGCACGTAGGTGTGTTAACGGTTGATTTTTTTTGGCACCCAAGGGATCCACCATCACTGGATTAGACTCTTCTCTAAGATCATATATATGACCCCTGTTTAGTCACCAATATTTTAATATTTTAAGTATTACTCTAATTCCACCACATACATACATACATACAAACATACATACGTGTTTGTGTGTGTGTGTGTGTGCTATTGTAAGCTCTTAAGGAATTATCTATTCAATTATTAGTATTTATTGTTATTGTGTTTTCATTGTTTTTGTTTTCTTGTAGCTTATTTTGATTTGTCTCCTCCACCACTCCTTCTGATTTCTCATCTGTTTTCTGAATATTTTGTTCATCTTTTCCCATCATTTGTTGAGGATCCTCTACATTCACTTCTTTATCCTTGGGCAACCCCATCATCTCCTCATGGGCAACCCCATCATCTCCTTATTTCTCCCAATAATCACTTTTTATAATGTTATTTGACTTTTTGTAGGCTTTCTATGTTTTAAAACATCCTTTAAATATTTCTTTTGCAATGAGTCTTTAATCTTTCTCTTTAATTTTTAGTCTTTAATCCTCCATAAATCCTATCACCACTTACTATTTGGAGATTGTTTTTTTAAATTTTTAACTTGGCTTAAATCTTTGGGGTAAAAGTTGGAAGTTATCTCATTCAATTTCACTGCTCTGTCCACGCACCACTCCAGCACAAAATCTTAGTGTCCTGGTTCTCCCAGCTTGTGACAGACCAAGATAGCCATCATCCCTGCTGCCGTTCAGGAGAGCTTTCTACTGATCAATGAGGAAATTGCAGTTCACTTGTGATTGATGAAGCTCCTCTCCTTTCTTCACCACCCCTCCAGGGTTGCTTGACCCCACTGGGTCTCCTGGCAAGAAGTTGCACGCTCCATTTGACAGAGCCCAGTGGAGCTCCGCTATTTTTCAGCCACTCCTGCCATGATGTCAACAGGAAGTCAAATCAGCAATCTTTTTCTCCACCCTGTGGACAGAAAGCTTAGAGAGACACTCTAATTTAATTAGAACACCTACCTCCTATAAAAGTTTTTACTTATCCTTCTGACCCATAAACATCTGTCTCTGGGTATTTTTATTTGGCTTGGCTCATACTTATCAACTGTTTAAATACTACACCAAGAGCCAAGGTGGCGCAGTGGTTAAATGTAGCACTGCAGGCTACTGCTAGATCAGCAGTTCAGCGGTTCAAATCTCACCGGCTCAGGGTTGACTCAGCCTTCCATCCTTCCGAGGTGGGTAAAATGAGGACCCAGATTGTTGGGGGCAATATGCTGACTCTCTGTAAACCGCTTAGAGAAGGCTGAAAGCCCTATGAAGCGGTATATAAGTCTACTGCTATTGCTATTGCTACACCTCGATCTTTAAACGCTGTTTAAAAAGAGCCTATTTCAAAGCACATGCTGCAGGAAAACAATCCTAAACTTAGCCCATTTTGGCTGTGGCTCAATGCAGACAGACGCTCAAAGTCCATTTGATTTCAATCATTACTAATTGATATAGTAAATAAACAGTATTCAGTATATAATCTGAACTCTCTTCAACTTAGAGCAGGGGTGTCAAACTTGCATCATCATCGTGGCATCACATGACGCATTGCGACTTTCCCCCCTTCGCTCAACCGGGTGTGGGAGTGGCCAGCATCCAGCCTGCAGGCTGCACGTTTGACAGCCCTGACTTAAAGCATATCTACATTTACCTGTCCTGTGCTCGTATAGGATTTAGAAAATCCTGCCACATCCCCTCAATAGCCATTTTCATTGCTACACCTTTGTTTTCACACATTTATACAAATTCATATATAACACTCTCACTATAAAATCTGGAGTTTGATGTGCAAATTAGGCAGTGAATTCTAATACATTTCATATCTATATATAATCTAATGCTTAATACATAAAATGAATCTTGTGCCTTGACAAATGAGGACCTTGGTAACTGATCCATAACCAATAAAGGAAATTAAATCCTTCCCTTCTCTAGTTTTAATAGAAATAAATCCTTGAATCATGTGCAGATCTTTTTCAATGTAATTTTGAGGTTGGAAAAAAAAATGTGACTCTTAGACCACGTGGAAAGCACTGTGTAACCACATCACAACTGGGTTTTCCAACTGTGTGTCCAGGAACATTTCCAAAGTGAAGGTCCACCATGGCAGGCCATTTTACACACCTCCTTTGCTTTACAGAGATTGTGAGTAATGCCCACAAGAACCTTTGGCTGTAAGGCAGAATTGTTTGAAGTGGGTTGGTCATTTGGCTTTGCATTGTTTTTTCTTTTTAAATCTGCGAGTGAAGATAGCTCTCTGTAAACTTAATTTTAACATATGCCATGATAATGCAGTCAATGGCAAATCTTTTTAGGTATAATTTTATTTACGGATGTTAATGTTTTTAATGCATCTGTACATATGCTTTGCCAGAAGTCGAAGTCACTTTGAGGCAGGGAAGGGAAGCGATATAGACCTCTCTGTAATATTAAATGAACATTTTAAAAAATCCATTCTACTTTGTCTTGGGCCTTACATTACTTGCTCTCCACAGAATAAACAAAGGCTCTAACTGTAATGGAGATTCACAACTACAGCCACGAGAGGAAATACCTGATGGGGAAGAAAGCTACAACCTTTGTTGGTGGAATGATGAGATATTTTGATAAGTTTGTGGCATTATTTTTAAGACTCCCAGTATGTTAGAAATTAGCAGTTAGCAGTTAGACTTATATACTGCTTCATAGGGCTTTCAGCTCTCTCTAATTTAACAGCCCTCTGCCCTAATGACCAGCAGGGTAGGTGGGGCTCGGTGGTCATGTGACTGGGTGGGTGTGGCCAACTCAACATCACTCATGTCAATGGGCGCTTCGCCTTAGCTGTTACAATGTCATAAGGGTTAACCAGAGAGGCAGTTTCTGTAAGCAGGGCAATAAAGATTAGGCTAGAAACAACACCAGAATGTTTCCTTCCTGCCTTCCTTACAGGATAGCAATAGCAATAGCAAGAGCAGTTAGACTTATATACCGCTTCATAGGGCTTTCAGCCCTCTCTAAGCGGTTTACAGAGTCAGCATATCGCCCCCACAGTTTGGGTCCTCATTTCACCCACCTTGGAAGGATGGAAGGCTGAGTCAACCTTGAGCCTGGTGAGATTTGAACCGCTGAACTGCAGATAGCAGTCAGCTGAAGTGGCCTGCGGTACTGCACCCTAACCACTGCGCCACCTCGGCACGTCAGATTACAAAAAACTGTAACTTTTATTCCTTCTCCAATGCAGAATTTAAGGTTTAATACTTTTATCCTTTTCTTTGGAGGAGAGGATATTCAGTTGACATATAAATGAATTCTAAGATTTAGAAAGGGATTTTGCAATGGGGAAATGCCATTTGAAATTCTGATTTTTAGGAAAGGGCAGCGATCCGATGGGAGTAGGAAAAGGCTGACGGGGACCCAAGCAGAGGTAGTATTCAGCCGGTTCTCCAGTTTGAGTGAACCGGTAGCGGTGGCTATGGGAGGCATGTGCTCACATTTGTGAACCAATAGGGAAGGTAAGTGAATCTCACCCAATGGACCCAAGGGGAGGAAAATGGAGAAAGGAGCATCTGGGGGTGGGGGTGGGGGGTTGGAGGCCTTTGGAGGGCCACAGAGGCATCCATTTGATCTGCAAGTTCATTTCATTGGGGAGAGGAGGAATGGGGGGGTATCCTTAGGTGACACATTTCATCTAACAACTGTTGTGACACGCAACCATAATGGGCAGGCTTCATTACAGTCGTATTGTCAGCGTTCCAAATACCATGCAGAATTAAATCAGAGTCCAAGGCAGAGCTATCCTTAAAGTTCCAATTTAATAAGACAGACATGTTGGCACATCTGTGGAAATCCCAATTCTAAAACTTCCTGGGATTTCACCCAGTTGAAAGTTCATGATCTTATCCCCACATCCATAAATCCATCACATGGTCCAATCTTCTTCAGCCACGCTGGCATTTCCACCCATCTAGTTCCAGTCATATACAGAGGTGCGGAGACAAAAGATGACTTGGGCTCTAGAAAGGAATGACAACAACACATTCCACAATTCTACTCCTTACTATTCCCCCTCCCAATTACTACACTAATGAAACAGCATAATGAAATAATAGAGAGTGTGGCAGGCCAACGATCCTAAAAGGAATATAACTGCAGGCCTGACACGTATCTCAAGAATTACCAGTAATACACCATAAATTTCAAAAACCGGATAGGTGTGGAATTCTATAGGGCTGAGCCATTTGCTTTTGCTAGATTTCTAAAGCAATAGCAATAGCAGTTAGACTTATATACCGCTTCATAGGGCTTTCAGCCCTCTCTAAGCGGTTTACAGAGTCAGCATATCGTCCCACAGTCTGGGTCCTCATATCACCCACCTCGGAAGGATGGAAGGCTGAGTCGACCTTGAGCTGGTGAGATTTGAACCGCTGAACTGCAGATAGCAGTCAGCTGAAGTGGCCTGCAGTACTGCACCCTAACCACTGCACCACCTCGGCTCTAAAGCATATTTCCAAATGTTGATAGTGTCTAAATCAGCATTTTGAAAGGCTGAAAATATTCTTATGTTAAGAGACAAATCCTAAGCCATGCAATAAAATGAACATTTAACTTTATCTTTTAAAAGGGTTTGGTGTCCCCCCCCCAAAAAAAAGCTTGTAATAAGAATATATTTGGTACAACAATGTATTTCTATTTGTGATTAACTTGAAAAACTGGGAAGTTTGTCTTGAACTCAGTTAAGATGTCCATTTTAAGAGGCTGTATGATAGATAGACAGACAGATAGAGAGATAGAGAGATAGACAGACAGGCAGACAGAAAGACAGACAGAGCCTTCAAATCAGTGTTGACTCCTGCCAACTTCTTGGACTAATCCCTGTAGTTTTTGGGCAAGATTTTGGAAATGATTTCTCATGCCTGCTTCCTAGGGCTGAAAGAGAGTGATTGGCTCAAGGTCATCCAGTTGATTTCGTGCCTAAGGCAGGACTAGAACTCATAATTTCTCAGTTTCTAGTCTGGTGCCTTAACTGCTACGTCAAAGTGGTTGCTGTAACATATAAACTTGAGTTATTGCTCCCAGGCAAGTTCACTGCTCATTCTTGATTTGAGTTGCAGCCTGATTCATCACTTCCATTATCGCGGCTGTACCAGGGAAGTGTCCGCTTGTTATGAAAGGATGCGTGCAGAAGGTACTCCGTTTCTGATCAGTCTTTGTTGCTTTTTGAATTGCTAAAAGCTATTTCAAGGTATCTCAAAGCACTGGAACATGGAGTGGAGACAATATCATTGGAGAAGGAGTTAAAAAGAAAAGAGGATGCTTATTCCCACAATACAGGACCAGTCTCTTTTTTAAAAAAATATTTTTTAATTTTTAATTTAAAACAAATACAGCATCCTTCTTTACATGCTATAGAAAGTGTATCAGTTGGTTACAAAAAGACTTTCATGCATCTCTTACACAGTCAACAAACATAATTCATATTAACTTAAGTATTTTAACTCAAATATTCATACATGTCACCATCATCATATCTCCATTTTCATTTGACTATAATTGTTTAAGCGTCCTTCATCATAAAATATACCAAAATTTAATACATAGCCACATACTGGCCTTTCAATTACTATTTCTAAAATCCTCCATTAACACTGAGTCCTTACGTCCTATTCTAGCTAAACATCCATAATATTTAATAACAAAGTTTTCTAATCTTCCTTTCCAAATCACTGTTTAAAGTTTAAATCCATTTTCCTTATGTTATACCCATATCTATATATATATACGCTGTTCAGTGACGTGCGGTGAGGCTTATGACTGGTGAGGCACTGACACAATTTTTTTTTAGACTTGTGAACTTCAACTCCCAGAATTCCACAGCCAGGCATGCTCAGTTCCGATTTAAAGCGACAGCCATCTCAGCTCTGAAACAGCTGGAAAAGGAACCCACCTCTGCCTGGAAGGTGAGACTTGTGAACCTGATTCATGCAAAGGCTGTTAGCATATTTATAGGGTCATTGCAAATGCTCAATGTAACCTGTCTCCAACGTTGATGCCATCTGACAAAACCAGGCTTAAAAGAATTTGTGCCATCCCTCTCTCGAGGTTCCCAAACATCATTAGGCAGATGCATGGCTGCTTGCCATTTTTAAAGGGCCTTTCAGAGGGGCATGATAAAAATCAGGGTATTCAGGAAGAGGAGCACATCTCCATTCCACAGGGCACAGTGGGCTTGTGATTCTCTTTCGGATTTCTTTTTTAAGTTGGATGTCACTTTGCAGGAGTGAATCTCTATAATTCAGTCAAGCTATACTGTCAAGAATAGAAAGCTTTGTGGTATCTATCTATCATCCCTTGGGCAAGCTTTAGCAGCCGCATTATAGTTTTGCGCTGTAATAGCTGAAGCAGCTGTTTGTACTTAGCAGTGTCATCAGCTATCGCAATGTGTGCAACATACACAATTTGTCCACATACATTCCGCATACAGGAGGAGAAAAAAAAGGTGCATATTCCTTTTACATGGGCCTATGGATAAATGTGATAATTTCAGGTTTTTAAGTGATACGTAGCAAATGGGAAAATTCCATTTCAAGAGAAAGTTTGACCTGTCAAACCGAGTAATGAATAGATAAAACAGAGTCTTTGGAAAATCAGGGAGGAAAAAGTCATCAGAAAAGTGGTTAACTCTCTCAGGTAAGTTTATACATACATACATACATACATACATACATACATACATACGTGCGCGCACACACACACATATATATTTTTACAACCCCCAGTATGCCCAAATATGGGAGGAAGATCACTACTTCCATTCTCTGTCCTTCGGCTCGTCACAAGAGACCATCCAGACAGAAACCCAATATTTTTACTGTTGCCTTTTTGTTACATTTGTTGTATTTGTGCTGATAAATAAAGGGAGACTAGTATAGATCTATTTCAAGCTATTTAACTCTCATCAGCTAGCCATACCCTTACTGGGAATCGAACCTGTACTGTATTGCATCTTAGGCAGATGTGTTAACCAACATTATATGGACACTTAACCTATTCCTGGTGATTCTAGGTGGCTTACAGAAGAAAAAGCCCAAATACAAAACCAATCCTTTTTAGACATTATCCATAAACCTAATTAATTATTTGGGTCTCTTTACTTACTAAATGCAAAAGTGATGAAAGCTTACAAAGATTCAAATCTCATATTTGTCTTTTGTATTTCTTAGAGCAAAGTTATTATTTAAGACATTTCGTTCTATGTTATAAAAGAGGTAAGCTACAGAGTTCGACTCCTTATCAGCCAAGCCAGGGTGAAAGGTATCTATTTAGATTTACAACCCTCGGTATGCCCAAATATGGGAGGAAGATATACTGGTCTTGTTGTATTCGGGTCTTTTCCCGTGTAAGATTGAGATTGTATTGGCAACGTTTCGGCGAGGTCTCACTCGCCATCTTCAGGCTGGTGTTTTCGACTTAAAGCGTGGTCGGAGCTGCGTATTTCTATAAATCTTGGTGGGGGCATGTGGAGTGCTAGTTTTTTTTCAGTAAATGGATTGATTGGCTGTGTGGCTGTATCATGATGGCTTCTATCGAAACACTTCAACAAGAGAATATCGAAACAGAGAAACACCCCCATAACATGAATAAACATGATGATACCTCCTGCCTACCAGACATCTGGAAACTAACCCTAGTCAACAAACGAGTCCCAGCGACGAAAACCGACACCGGACCCAGAACAACACAGGACGCCACCACCAATCACCCTCACGAGACTCAAACCCAAACCCATCCCATAGATGAAATGCAACCACCATCCAGAAGCCAAACCACGGCGGCATCACCAATTGCTGCACCCCCCTCCAACCCCCACACAAAGCAAAGTAACACATGCCATGAACACATGCCAAGACTGCAAACTCAGAGCCAAACCAAAGTCCGGGATGTTACACCACAACCATTTGCTCAGGACATTACATCACAGAACTCAGGAGGTTACAACGCAAAGGCTCAGGATGTTACAATGCAGCCAACCCCCCCAGGAGGTTGAGCATAGGACTCAGGATATCACTACACTGGAGCTCAGGATGTCATCACACAGCCCATTACCCAGGTTGTTACAACACAAAAGAACAATAGGCACACAGCCAGTACTTCAGCCACACAGGATGTTACGAAACAGCTGACTAATCTGCAAACATCAACTCCATCAACTAATAATGATATTACAACACAGCCAACCAATCCACTTACAGCAACAAAGCTTGCACTCCACACACATCCCACCAATATTTATAGAAAGACGACAGCTCTGATCATGCTTTGCTCGCACAAGCACGAAGCCGAAGGCACCAGTCGAAACATCATCAAGATACTCTCAAACTTACATATACTCCAAGACCTGTATGTATGTATGTATGTATGTATGTATGTATGTATGTATGTATATGGAAGGAGAATTCTGAGTTTTGTTTTTAATTTTTTTTCCTCCAAGAAAAAAATTGAAAGAAAAGTAAGTACTAGTCTTATGTATACACAATGAAGACAATTTCTTAATCAGGCATGGGAAAGGGAATCTAGCTTTTAACACATGACTTCTTGCCAGTGGTGAAATTCAACAATATTTACTACGGCTCTGTGGGCATGGTTTGGTGGGTGTGGCTGGGGACGAATAGATAGGTAATTACAGGTGAGTAATTTTTTTAGCAGAATGATGAAGATTGAGAGCACATGGGGTGGGGGAAGGGTCTTAAAATAAAGAATCCTAAGCAAGGTCATTTGCTGAAATGCACAATCAACATTAGATGTAATTTTAACTCCATATTGACAGATCATTTCCAGTCCACTTAGGGCATTTCATTAAGAACATGCATTTTTATCTACTGTATATACTCGAGTATAAGCCTAGTTTTTCAGCCCACTTTTTGGGCTGAAAAAAGCCGCCTCGGCTTATACTCGAGTCAGTGAAAAATTTGCCCGAAATGGAGGAGAAAAAGGGGTGGGGCCATGCCGCTGGGTGACACTCGTGAATGGCCCAGTGCCCCTGTGAGTTTCCCCTCCCTCTGTGTCAGTTTGCCACGCAGCGCGCACCGCACCATCCCCCCTCCTCACGTTCTAATGTAATGCAGGGCTGTCTTACGATTCCCCTTCCTCCCCCTCCTGCCGCTCTGCAACGATGTCCCACCTCCTCCTTGTTATGGCAAGCAGCCACATAGCGATGTCCCACCTCCTCTGGTACAGTGATCCAATGATAGGAATCACTGTGCCGTGTGTCATAGGAGGCGGGACATCGCTCCCGCGGCTGCACGGGACATCATCATCACAGCGGGACATCAGCATCATGAGGTGAGTGAAGTATTTCATTGAATACACCGCTAGTTTACTGTTTTTCTTTGAAATAAATATTCAAAAACATTATTGGTATCTATTTTTATTTTTGAAATTTACCGGTAGCTGCTGCATTTCCCACCCTAGGCTTATACTCGAGTCAATAACTTTTCCAGTTTTTTGTGGTAAAATTAGGTGCCTCGGCTTATATTCGGGTCGGCCTATACTCGAGTATATACGGTATTTATTTCTACACAGAGGGCTAAGATTGCAGCCAAATTATCTAAGATATAACACCAATGAATAAAAGAGGGAAATAATTAGCAAGTGTAATGAAGTTATGCCTCCAAAACTCTTGTGGGAGAGAGAGAAATTTCGTCTTTCAAAAGCAGTGCGCTGGAGGTTAATGTAGAATGCTTTGTTTTCTAGTGGTGCCTGTATACATCTTTATAATGGGAATATCTTCCTAAATAGCTTTGGGCCATTATGCAGCACTGAAGATTACTTCATATTGCAGATAGATCAAACATCTCGTCTCTAGGAAAGACAACCAATCTTTATCTTGTTTTTATCTAACCAAGCAAGTCTGCAGTATGAAGTCCTGTCCTTGGCTTCTGCAGAAGCTTCGCATACTGTGTATAAGTAATGAGGCAGGAAGGAATTCTTAAGTCTTTACTTATCCCTACAGGAAATGTAAACTCTACTGTAAGTGTGTGTGTGTTTGTGTGTTTATGTAGCAGTTGATTGCTTTTGTTGGTTGCGTACAGTCAATTTATTTTATATGTGTTGTTCCATTTAGAGGCCTTTCGAAGTGGTGTGCAAAACACATTGCAGAACAAATGACTACAAAAACTATAAAGCTACGTTTTCCCTTAAGCATATCTTAAACTGTTTTTGTTAAAGATTTATACCTTGTATTGGTTCTGGGAAGTCAGGGTGCGGGAAGGTTGGGGGGGTTGGGAGGAGGGTGGGAGGGAGTGGAGTTTACTAAGTTGGAGAAGGGATGTTGGATGATTGTACATGTATACTGCTATTTTTTTCTTTTTTATGTATATTGAAATGGAATTATAAATACCATCAACACAAAAGGGAGTTTGCTCAGAAGCGGAAATACACCAAGTGAATTAGAGGAAGAGTGGGAAGCAGAGGAGAGAAGAAAGATGGGAAGAGAGGGATAGGAGAGAGGGTGAAGGGGGAAGATGAGGTCTATAAGGAGGAGTGGTAAGGGGAGAGAGGAGAAGGAGAAAGGAAGGGGAAGTAGAGTAGAAAATGATGGAGGGAAGGCAGGATGTAGAAGAGTCGGATGTAGAGGAGAGAAGAAGATAGGAAGAGAGGGAGAGGAGAGAGGGTGAAGGGGGAAGATGAGGTGTATAAGGAGGAGTGGTAAGGGGAGAGAGGAGAAGGAGAAAGGAAGGGGAAGTAGAGTAGAAAATGATGGAGGGAAGGCAGGATGTAGAAGGGTCGGATGTAGAGGAGAGAAGAAAGATGGGAAGAGAGGGATAGGAGAGAGGGTGAAGGGGGAAGATGAGGAGTGGTAAGGGGAGAGAGGAGAAGGAGAAAGGAAGGGGAAGTAGAGTAGAAAATGATGGAGGGAAAGCAGGATGTAGAAGAGTCGGATGTAGAGGAGAGAAGAAGATAGGAAGAGAGGGAGAGGAGAGAGTGTGAAGGGGGAAGATGAGGTGTATAAGGAGGAGTGGTAAGGGGAGAGAGTAGGAGGAGAAAGGAAGGGGAAGTAGAGTAGAAAATGAAAAACTATAAAGAGAGACAGTTTGGTCTTGTGGTTCAGACATCAGGCTAGAAACCAGGAGACCGTGAGTTCTAGTGCCACCTTAGGTAGGAGAGCCGGGTAGGTGACTTTGGGCCAGTCACTCTTCCACAGCTCAGTTTACCTCACAGGATTGATGTTGTGGGGAAAATAGGAGGAGGAATGTCTACCTCCTTGAGTTATTTATAAACCATCATAAAGGCGGGATAAAAATAAATGAAACGTATATTAAAATAAATGTAGCTAAAGAGTTTAACTTTTTTGTTTTTTACATTAAGATAAATGTGAGCCATAATCAGATGGTTTAGACTTCGTGTCTGGAGGTGCAGATAATTAGGGAAATATCATTCGGCCCTCTC
The DNA here is from genome assembly GCF_009769535.1 of Thamnophis elegans. Taxonomy (NCBI): domain Eukaryota; kingdom Metazoa; phylum Chordata; class Lepidosauria; order Squamata; family Natricidae; genus Thamnophis; species Thamnophis elegans. The sequence continues at coordinate 10,186,438 of NC_045543.1, read as the reverse complement.
TGAAAACGATTCCGGAGTAAACTACATATCACGAGACCTTGATGAAAAGCAGCCAGCCTCCAATGCAGGAGACTTGCATAGAGCAGTGTTTCTCGACCTTAGCGACTTGAAGTCCTATGGACTTCAACTCCCAGAATTCCCCAGCCAGCTCTGCTTTGGGAATTGAAGTCCATAGGACTTCAAGTCGCTAAGGTCGAGAAACACTGCATAAAGGATAAACATCCTCTACCATCAGGGAGCAGATCACATCCTACTTTAGATATTCTGCCCATTCTTCGTTTTTCTAAATCCTGAAGGCCAATGCTTCTGATTTAAGGCTCTTGCCTACCAAGCCTCAAAAAATGCTGCATTTTTCTTCCTTAGGAAGCAAATGGAAGTAAGGAATTGGCATTTCACAACAGGATGTATTTCTGCCAAAGTGCTAGGGTTGCTGAGGACATGATCCCTTTAGCTCCTTGGGCTGGTTCATTTCCTTAAACATCCCAAATAATGCTATGGCACAATTGCATTGTTGCCTAGGTTTCAAATACCCACCTCCAATCTGCAACTTCTATCTCCTCAAATAGACAACTTGATAAAAAAATAATATGTCCAGATGCAAAATTATTTTAAATAATTATGGGGAGCATATTTTTCAGGGATGCGGTGGCTCGGTGGCTAAGACGCTCAGCTTGTCGATCAGAAAGGTCGGCGGTTCGGCAGTTCGAATCCTTAGCGCCGCATAACTGAGTGAGCTCCCGTTACTTTTCCCAGCTTCTGTCAACCTAGCAGTTTGAAAGCATGTAAAAATGCAAGTAGAAAAATAGGAACCACCTTTGGTGGGAAAATAACTGTGTACCATGAGCCTTCGGAGTTTTGTCATTCCGGCCACATGACCATGGAGACATTTTCAGACAGCGCTGGTTCTTCAGCTTTGAAATGGAGATGAGCACCGAGCCCTAAAATCGGGAACTACTAGCACATATGTGCAAGGGGAATCTTTACCTTATTTTTCAGGATTGTGAAAAAACTATATTCTAGAACTTTTCAGTCTCAACTACTTCTTCTGTTTATGCCCTGAAAAGTTATTTATGAAGTTCAAAATTTTTTTGAGGATTTAAAAAAAAAATTAATTTTAAAAGCAGACCTGTTATATTATAAATATGCTAGACTGATACTATGAAATAAATTAAAATATTTTCTACTAATATTAATGGACCGAACTGTTCATTTAAAAAGGAAAAAAAATATTTTTCTGGAGATAAAGATAAAATGTTCATCTTATATGCATATGTGCTTCAGGGTACTCAGCGCTTCTGTGAGGTGCCTCTGTGAGGAAGGCAATTTTAAAAAATTGATAAATAAATGGTCATTTGCTTAAAAAATGTTAATTTTTTAATCAAAAATTGGTGGCCTTGGGGAGACAAAAAAAATAGAGCTGTCATATGTGTCAGAAATTTAACATGGAATCTGGAAAGACAAATGGAAAACAAGGAAGACTTATAATACTTTGGTTTCAGATTGAATGTGGAAGAACAATTGTTTCTTCTATGCACCAAATGCTAAACAGTTTTACAAAATAAAAATAAAGATAATCTTGAAACTGCAGGAGAGATCGTTTCATCTTTGGAGTCTTAGATTCTTTCCCAAATCTGAATAATTTTGACCCACCTAAAGGGATTCCTCATTTATGTCTTAGATTATATGCCATTGTTATTACTTAGGTCTTGCAGATTTAAATATTCTATAGAGAAAGAGAATATCACCGTGATGGCAAACCTATGGCACGTGTGGCACACAAGCCATCGCCCCAGTTCAGTTCCACTGTGCATGCGTGTGTGCCTCCCGCCAGCCAGCTGGGCTTCAGGTGTCTGCTGTGGATGCGTGGGGGGGAGCGTGCGGGGGCCCATGAGCACATGTGTGTGGGATGGGGCTATGCAGGAGGCATGCGTGCATGCATGCAGGGAGAGGGCTGCATGTTCAGGGGTGCACACACATTGCATTTTGGGGGGTTTGGGCGCACGCACGCTTTGGGCATGGTCTGGAAAAGGTTAGCCATCACTGGTATATCATATGGTTTACCATAAACCTTACTCAAGGATAGATATGGTTAGAGTGCTGTACTGCAGCCACTTCAGCTGACTGTTATCTGCAGTTTGGCTGTTCAAATCTCACCGGCTCAAGGTTGACTCAGCCTTCCATCCTTTCCGAGGTGGGTAAAATGAGGACCCAGACTGTGGGGGCGATATGCTGACTCTGTAAACCGCTTAGAGAGGGCTGAAAGCCCTATGAAGCGGTATATAAGTCTAACTGCTATTGCTATTGCTATATGTCCTTAATTTCTAACTCATTCCTAACCAAGTTTATAGATGTGGCAGTTTCTATAGGTTGCAATATTTTCCTTTTAATAAGAAAAATATATTCTTGATATTCCCTCTTCAAACGATCAGAATAACCTCATCAACTTCAATATCTTCAAATAAGCAGTTTAGTTTTAAATGAATTACAAAACCAATTTAGAGATCTGGGTTAGAAAATTCAGAGCGCAGAACATTTGCTGCAACATATTTATTACTTGACTATTTCATTACAAACTACCAAGCATAACAGAATAAAATTGAACATATAAAATACAATAAAATGAGAAAATGGAAAAAAAAATGAAACAGTGAGATACAGTAAAAGAGTAACGCAGTGGTCTAAAGCTCTACCCAATACTGCATTTTTTTTTTACAAAGAATAGCCCAAGATGAATCCAGAATTAATTGGCCATTGGATGCAATTGCAAAGAGAAAATCCTGCAGGCTGCAGATGCAAATTTAGCAATGGTTTGTGTTACACTTAGTTTTATTTAATTTTATAACAATTGTAAATCTTTTTCCTATTCACGTTGAGCTTTTTATCCCCCCCCCTATTTTCTTGAGGTTTTTTCTCTAAATAATTAATGAAATATTTTTTTTAAAAAATATTTATTCTTTTTTTTAACTCTGTTTTATTTGTATTAGTTTTAGCAAACAAAATCAGGTAACTACATTTACATATATCCAAGATACAGATGGAGAAAAATAAAAATAAATCATTGAAATCATGGTCATAAATGATGATCTATTGAGATAAACCCTGTCTACATTTGATAAAAATGTTGTTCCTTCTTTTGTTTTTAAATGTTAGTTATCCAGAATCATATAACTGAGATGGGCAATCATATATATTTTTTAAATCAATCAATCAATCTATGTTAGATGATATCTTCCAAAATTCTCGGCTAGCATGCCCAGTTGGCAATTTTGAAGATGTTTGCAATATTTCTATTGATATAATTTATAAGTAGAATTTTTATAAGTGGAATGTCAGAATTAAAGTGCAAAAGTGGAAGCTTTAAATGATTTGGTCTAGTGGTTGAGGCATAAGACTAGAAACCAGGAAAATGTGAATTCTAGTGCCACATCAGGCATGAAAGTCAGCTGGGTGAATTTAGGCCAGTTATTCTCTCGTAAGGTTGTTGTTGTTGGGAAAATAAGAGAGGAAAGCTTTAGGCACGTTCTCTGTTATTTATGAAGATAATAAAGGCAGGATAAAAAATGACAATCTAATAGAGTTTTCATTGATTTACATTATACATTTCCTCAAGGATGAGAAGCTATGGCTTTCCTCACAACAACCAGCCTATGAAATCGTTATATTAGCAATAGCAATAGCAGTTAGACATATACCGCTTCATAGGGCTTTCAGCCCTCTCTAAGCGGTTTACAGAGTCAGCATATTGCCCCCAACAACAATCCGGGTTCTCATTTTACTCACCTCAGAAGGATGGAAGGCTGAGTCAACCCTGAGCCGGTGAGATTTGAACCGCCGAATTGCAGAACTGCAGTCAGCTGAAGTAGCCTGCAGTGCTGCATTTAACCACTGCGCCACCTCGGCTCTATATTCCTCGGCTGGTGGAAGTGACCCTGGATCTACTAAGTCCAGGCCAACTATTAATCTTAGGTCCCACTGGTTGACTTGTCAACAGCCTTTGTGCTTTTTCAGAGTTGAGGATGAAACCCTTGGATCTTAGATAACTCAAAAAACGGTGCAATACAGTGGTGGTATTTAGCTGGTTCAGACAGGTTCCCGCCCCAGCACTATGCTGTCCTATTTAGCCATGTTTTCTAAGCCGCACCCATGTGTGCAAGCCACGCACACATGCAAAGCGCATGTGTGGAAGGCTGTGCACATGTGCGGAAGGTGCACATGCACCTTTTTGGGGCGCGGCGAACCGGTGGTAAAATTATGTGAAGCCCACCTCTAGTGGAACAGTATACCACTGGGCTTAAAACAGGTGGCCGTATACATTTGATTAATAAATATTTCCCAGAGTCACTTCCTGTGAGATGGATGGACCAGTGGTGGGTTTCAAAAATTGTTCGAACCTAATCTGTGGGTGTGGCCTCCTTTGTGGGAGTGGCTTGCCACCCATGTGACCGGATGGGAGTGGCTTGCCACCCATGTGACCGGATATGAAGATGCTGACGACACTTGTCAGAACCACCTTAAATTACCTCACACACAGCACTGGCATGCATAAGAATATGATGTAAACTTGTTTTTTAAAAGGCATCTTTGGTTTGCGTTAAAACAACTTCAACACACGCAATGTTCTGATTGCACCACAAGCGCAGTAGTCATCCTTACCTTTCACAGAGGCACTGAGTTTTATAAATATGAGCAGGATAGTGTAGAATAATCATATCCAAGGACCAGTGGTGGGTTTCAAAATTTTTTGGAACCTCTTGTGTAGGTGTGGCCTGCTTTCTGGGTCCACTGGTGGAACCTCTTCTAACCGGTTCAGTAGATTTGGCGAACCGGTTCTACCGAATAGGTGCGAACTGGTAGGAACCCACCTCTAGGATGGACATATACATTCGATTAATGAATAGATTGTAAAACACACAAAACAAAAACAGTGGAAATAACAGGATATTCAGTGAAAGAAAAAAGTAAAGTATCAGGTTTTGAGCCAGCAATCTTCTTTTTACAAGAGCAGAACTGTAGACATTGTACTTTATAGCATTTAGGGGGGATATGAAGATATTAGAAAGAAATGGAATAAAAAAAAGTTTAGTTGTGCCTCCATGCATATTCCTTTTGATGTCATTGTTTGGTTTATCTATAAAGCAATTTAATTTGGAGAGTGGGAATGTATATATACATTCGTGTTGAAACATCCCCTTGCAGTAAGTAAAAAGTGGTTGACAATGGCTTGAATGAAAAGAAAAGTAGGACGACACAGCGGTAGGGAAATTGTCCAGGAGTAAGATGTGTTTGTAGTTTAGACTGACTACTGAGTAAGCTGTTGCCAAGGTATCTCAGCCCGAAAAGGATTTTCTTAAGATGGCTTAGAGCCAAGCCGGCATGAGCACAGGACAGGAAAAGCTTAAATAGTTAAGTGTGGATATGCTGTTGCCAATCTTGTCTAATAAGCTTCCTTTAGGCATTTATATAATCCTCTTTTTAAAACCATCCAATCCGAAGGCACCATCATATCTTATGACAGCAAGTCCCCATAAATTAATTATACATATTTGAAAGATAGTTGAATTTAAAAGAGCTGCGATTGCTAGTTTCATTGGCTGATTTCCACATTCCAGGATGTGGGAAAATGAAGCTCTCTATAACTAATTCCTCCACTCCATGCAAAATATCACACAACCTTAAGAAGGTTTTCGTTTTGCCGTTTCTCATTTATGGAATGTATTAATATTTATTCAGATTACCATTTCTCCATCTTTCTAGGCAAATAAAAAAAACATATAATGTGGTATGGTTCTATTTTTGTTTTTGTTTTGGGGTGCTTTCAAGTCCTCTTTGCAAGATTTCAGAAAGTTTAGTTTGTCATTGCTTCTTTTCTAAGGTTGAGAGACAGTGGCTGGCCCAAGGTCACCCTGCTGGCTTTTTGCCAAAGGGTTATTAGAACTCTCTGCCTTCTGGTTACAGCCTGGTGCCTTAACCACTACACCAAACTGGCTCTCAGTATTACAGAACATTAGACAACGAGTGACCCATTAAGTTATTTTAGAGATAATTCCTTATCTAAACAGATAAGCAGAATAAAGAAGGGTGAAGAAGAAAGCCATGGGAAGCAGAAGTGACTTGCAACTTCTTGCCAGCTTCTCCATTGAGTTTTTGCATTTCCATTGTGGAAAGGAAATTTACCTTTCCTCTCTTCTCCTCCTCTCTCCTTTCCTTTCCTTTTTTCTCCTTTCTTCTCCTCTCCTTTTCTTTTTTTCCTTCCCTCTCTTCTCCTCTCCTTTCCTTTTCTCTCCTCTCCTATCTCCTTTCTTTTCCTTTCCTTTCCTTCCTTCCCTTCCCTCTCCTCCCCTTTCCTCTCCTCTCCTCCCCTCCCCTTCCTTCCCTGCCTCCCCTCCTTTCCTTTTCTCTCCTCTCCTTTCCTTCCTTCCCTCCCCTCTCCTCCCCTTTCCTCCTCCTCTCCCTCCCCTCCCCTTCCTTCCCTGCCTCCCCTCCTTTCCTTTTCTCTCCTCTCCTTTCCTTCCTTCCCTCCCCTCTCCTCCCCTTTCCTCTTCTCCCCTTCCTTTTCCTCTCCTCCCTTCCCCTTCCTTCCCTGCCTCCTCTCCTTTCCTTTCCTTTTCTCTCCTCTCCTTTCCTTTCCTTCCTTCCCTCCCCTCTCCTCCCCTTCCCTTCCCTTTCCTCTCCTCCCCTTTCCTCTCCTCCCCTCCCCTTCCTTCCCCGCCTCCCCTCCTCTCCTCTCCTCTCCCCTTGTACCAAAACATCACATAAATACAGACAATGATTTGTCCAGCATCTCACAGTGTTAAGGATCACAGCAATAATAGCAATAGGGGCTCTTCCTTTCCTGCTTATGATTATGATATTCAGTGTAGAAACAGATGTGATCTGTGTCTGGCTTATGCAAACTGCCTCAACAATTATTTTTTTGCAATTTAGGGCCAAAAGTCAGAATGTTAGCCAGTGGAGGTGAAAAAAGATAATTCTTCATGTCCAACTGAAATGTGATTTACTTCATTAGTTGTGTAAAACTACTCTGCTTTCTGAGCCACGTCATTCTTGCAGATGGCTACCCATAATTCTGTCCCATTTCAGTATTAGCCTGTTAATTTCTGAATTGATAACCATTATTAAGTAGTACAGACTCTAGGTATCTGAGGCTTCTGCTCAGGACAGATCTATGTAACAAATCATTGCGGAAGCATCCTTTTTCACTGGCCTTTATTACAATCACATCTTATGAGTCAGATGTTACAGCAACAAGGAATAAATGGATTTCTTGACACTTACTGTCAGGAAAGAAATCAAACTGCAAATGAAGATAACAAAAGGAATCTAAAATTCTGGATATCTTCCATTGTAACAAATTACAGCTTAAAAGGTTGTAGGTTCCAAAGTCACACAGTTAAATTAAAAAATTAAAAATGACATGAAATGAAACTTCAGTATGCAAGTCTTTTCTTGAATGTGGATTTTGCATGTTGTTTATTTAAAGACAGATGCCTATCTATGGAAGAAGAAAATAAACTTAATATCTTGGAGAGGAAAAAGGATTTCAGGGCAGACCTGTATTTTCATTTAGATAACTGCCTTGTGCAATTCTCTGCACACAAAAATGTAATGCATACTATCTCCCACTCCTTCTCATCTCTCTCTCTTTCCACCATAGATTCTTGCTCTACCGGCATTCACATACCTATTTTTCTTATTTTATATAATTCCCATTTTTGCTCCAGGGCAAAACAGAGAATTGATTAAAAAAAAACACCCGGTTAAGATTGCACTTCAAAATCGAGAGCCACCGTGGTGTAGCAGGTAAGAAGTTAGACTGGCAAGTTCTTGCTCACCTTCTGGCAACAAAATTGAGTGGATGACTTTGGGCCAGATGCTTTTAGCACAAGATCTCACCAGGATGTTGTTGCAGGGAAAAATGGGAGGAGGGGGCACTATTGATAACCTTTGAGAGCTTCTCAACAGGAGGAAAGAATTCAAACAAACCAACAGATTTCAACTGAAACACAGTTCATGCTTTCATTTCAAAGATTGGTCATGTAGCCTGCAGCGCATCGGTGCCAGGATATCTATGCCACTCCTACATGGTGCCTAAATGATACCCCAGTATTATTTTAAAGATGTTTTTTTAAAAAAATGTCTGTATCTTGCTAGATTGCGAAATCTCATTAGACTTAAGCTTTTTTCCCCATGATATCTCACAAGATTTCAAGTAAGAATGTCTGGAATGTCATTCTTCTCAAGCAACCTCACAAACGTGATAATGGAATCGTTTGATTTCAGCCACTTTCATTGGAGAATTAAAATAAAAAAAACTTGGTCCTTTGCTATTGCCCAGCATGAGTAAGTAAGTAAGTAAGTAAGTAAGTAAGTAAGTAAGTAAGTAAGATCTTTATTACGGTCAAAGACCAGCAATATACATTTGTCTTTACACTATATTAAAAATACTAACATTAAAATATAATTAAAAGTATTTACATTAAAAGTGGATAATAACATTGTGGTCCAAAGATTGTTAGAGGTATGTCCAGATAATTGGTACAAGATGGTACTATACTGTAGCCAATTTTTTTCTTATGGACATTGCAGCAGCACAGAACTTTGCCACTGCATACGTGGTAACCGGGTTAGTGCCCAGCATGATAGAAATGGCTTTGGAAAAAAGTTTCCGGTCCCTAATGTATTTCATGTCTGTGTTTGATTGATGGCTCACAGTAAAGCCTTGTCCCCAGAGCCAATTCCTTAAACCATATGCACAGAAAGTCTATCACGATCACCTGACTTTATTCTATATATCCCATATTCTATATTCAGCTGGAGCCGAATAGAATGAAATTATCACATCCCAAACCATCTTGTCCAAAATGCTTGGATAATTGCTAGCATTAAGGAACGACCTACAGGAGGGCAGATATCTTTGATGGAGAGACAAACTAGTCTAGCCAACTTTTGAATACTTAGTCAGGTCTGTCCTTCTGATTCTTTTATTAATGTCCCAACCATTTAATATGCATTATTCCAAGTATTGACTTCCTCTACCCTCATGTTCTGTGCGGCTGTTCTTTCCTTTAGCTTCGTTCATGGACATAAGCAAAGTGTTTTTCTTTGACGCTAAGCAGAAAACTGCATTGCAGCAAACCTAATGCATATTTTATTGTGTGTGTGTGTGTGTGTGTGTGAGTGTGTGTACAGAGAGAGGGAGGGAGAGGGAGAGCATAGTGGGACAGTGGGGAAAGACAGCTTATTTGTATTGACTCCTAGCAAAAATTCTAGACAATACATGTGGCATCTTAATATAGCCCTTCCTATAGTATTTATATTGGAGACTGACAGAAGAATCAAACTCCTGGAGAGACACTTCAGATATTAAGGATGTAATCTTTAACACATCTTTTACACACACACAAACACACAGCAGCAGCAGTATATAGCCACAGAACATGTATTTAAACCATTAGTGTGAAAGCTGATGTCTATCTTATATTGGGGTGTTTATATCCCAAACTGTGAATTGGATCTGCGTGGGAATCTCCTACAGCTTCAGCTGCATGAATTCATCACAAAAATTGAAGTGGGTGATTTCTCCATAGCGCAGCAGTCAGGCAAACAAGTTCAGATTTGACCCCTTTAAGCTGATTTGGCTAATAGCTAGATCATTGTTTTCCTGAGACTAGTGGGAATGGAGAAAGAATCCAATCCAATCCCTACATGGTTTGTGGCTTGGCAGTCTCTGCTTGTCTCCAGTTTCCATCTCCTGCATCTAGAACCATGATGATGAACTTATTGCACGTGTGCCCAAAGTGACACACAAAGCCATGTTGCCGAGCACGCAGCCTTGCCTGTTTGTCTTCTGTGTTTCTGGCACACATGCGAGTGCGATGATCAGCTATCCTGACCAGTGCCAAAACCCGGTGTGCACATACACACCAGGCAGCTGATTGTCGGTTGCCCATGTGCCCCAGAAGCCGGAAGTTCATTTTTTCCAGAGCGTGATCCCTTTACATGTGCGCCAGTGCCAAAAACTGTCCTACGCATGCATGCCAGTCAGCAGATCACCGGGTGCGCATGCACGCTAGAACCTGGAAGTTCGGCTTTTCTGGAGTACGGCCCTGACGAGAGAGAACACACAATGTTTCCGTGCGACCTTTTGAGGACCAAGTGATCTAGTGTTTGCCACCACTTATCTATCAAGAGCCGAGGTGGTGCAGTACTGCAGGCCACTTCAGCTGACTGTTATCTGCAGTTCAGTGGTTCAAATCTCACCGGCTCAAGGTTGACTCAGCCTTCCATCCTTCCAAGGTGGGTGAAATGAGGACCCAGACTGTGGGGGCAATATGCTGACTCTGTAAACCGCTTAGAGAGGGCTGAAAGCCCAAGAAGCGGTATATAAGTCTAACTGCTATTGCTATTGCTATCTAGAACATCAGATCAGTTCCAAGCCATGCCTACTAAAATCACACAGTTCCTCCTCAATCATTTCCCATGCAAAGAAGAGATGTGATATAAACAGGGAAATGCTAAGGCATGCTTTTGGTGATTATTAAGTAGAAATGATAATATCTCTTAGATGGTCTTAGATGATTAACGTTTATTTTCTTAACACGTAATTAACTAATTTGGGATCTGAGGGAAAAGACTATAAATCTTATTAATAAATCATTGTTTAAAGATGGCTATAAAGGTATAATCTTGTGTGGGCCTGTGGAGAGGAGAGGTGAGATAAACAGTAAATAATTTTTAGTCAACTACAATAATAGCAAAGAAATGTTAATGTATAATATTTAATGATACATACAGGTGTGTTATGGGCGGGGGAGACATGCTTAGATATCTTACTTAACTGAATTGGTTTTAGAATATGTCATAAAGGTGTAATGTTATTGGAGGTTTATTGAAACTGCAAATGAATGCCAGTAGGTGGTTGTGTCTTTAAATACAAATAATTCTAGATAAAAACATGTTTAAATAATGATAATTAAATGAGAATTGGGGTACAGGGATAATAAAATACCTAATTTTTCTTTCTTGACTTAAAATGTACAACTCGATTTCAATGAAGTATATGTAAGGATTGTGGAAGAAACACATGGAATGTATTTGTAACCAATCGATATGCTTTCTACACGATGTAACGAAAGATGATCCTTTTTTCTTTTGTGTTTTTGTTTAATTAAAACAATAAAAAAATGCAAAAAAAAATCATTTCCCATGCAATAGGAAAAATAAATAAATAAACAAAGATATGGCAAGTACATCTCCTCCAATTATCTGATTACTTTGGGGGAGATATTTTGAGAGAGGGAGCAGATCAAAACATGTTTTTTGATGCTTATGGTAGTCTGTATAAATGCCCTGCACTCTCATTGCAGAGGTGGCTTTTCATCCAGAGGTTGCTTCCCCAGTACCAGTTCTTGGAATTAGCACATGTAGTAACAAATGGTCACAGGGGCATTCCAGGAAGAACTGTGGAAGGAGAGAATTTCTAAGAAGAATTCCACTCTGCAGAGTTCACTCAAGGAACCCACAAAGTGAAATAAAATAAATTTGAAACACCAAGGCTGCACTTTTTAACATCTTAAAAAGTAAGCAGATTTTTCTTGGTTCTTTTAGCAAGGGAGATGAATGCTAGCTGGATTTGCTTCTGGCAGCATTTGTCCTGCATGCATCCACGGACAGCCAACGACTCAAATTTACTGCCAGCAGCATCCATGGAAAAATACTTTTACACTTCCCTTAAATGCTTAGCCTTGCTCTGTTGTCCACAGAGGCATCTCACAGTCGAAATTGATACTGTATGGAATCGGGGTGAATATTTTTTAGGCCTGTCCTATATGAAGTTCCACAGGCTTTCTGAATGCAGTCGTTGGCATCTCCTAATTCAAATGAAGGCATCAAAGGTGGCATTGTGCCAGTATTGTATTTCCCTTGGGGGGAAAAAAAGGACCTTGGAGCTTTCAGAATTTATTTCACAAACACAGGTTTATGGTCTGGAAAGTGCACTACACCTGTCTTTTTTCCCCTTAATCTTCTTAAATGTAGAGAGCTGGGAAAGGGGGAATTGGTTGCCTCTAGCTATTGTTACTGTGTGTTACCAGTTATCTAAATGAGTGCATTGCAGGTTTTTCATTGCTGCTGCTGATCAAAGGGTTTTATGTGGCTGCCTCTCTTGCTTCTATTAGCTAGGCACTGCAGATGCCATTTTGCCAACACTAACACTGTTTTGTCTACTCCAGGTACTTCTAGCTTCAGCCACTCAATGCCTCTTTGACCATTTGGGAGTCAGGGTGAAATGGAACAGACACTTCACAGAAACTTCAAGGTGCCTGTTCTGACCCCCCTCGCCCCACACCAACACACACTCTGAGCCAAAGATAAGTTATGGCATTTAACTAACAGACAGACAGGTCTTTGGCAGCAAACCGGCACAGACAAGCTTGGGCATCAATCCAGCACAGATAAGCCCTGGCAGAAATCCAGCCTACCAAGCTCACAATAATGTTCTCCAACATTAGTTCCTGCGTTGACTTCTGCAAAAGGGGCATGTACACAAGCAGTCCTTTTATAGTCTGGAGAGGAGCCTAATGACCACCAGCTGAGTGCAATTACCTCCTGTAACTGCGTAATTGTTCCTTACGCCTATTAGCTCTCTGGTGCCGGGCATCTAGGAACAACTCCCTTGTCTCCTCCCCACTGGTCCAAGGCTCAGGCGCCTCCTGGTGGCCAACCAGTCTCTCTGCGCCCTGCTCAGAGTCGGAACCCTGTCCAGGGCCCTCCAAATCCTCCAAAACCGACTCATAGGGCCCCTCGCTGTGGGAGTCTGGTGGCAGCTCCAACGGCTCCTGCTGAGCCACAACGGTGCCATAAGGTGAATGGGGAGGGAGCACCTTGAAGGGCTTTCACAAATTTTCCATGGTGCCAAGAATCTATCATTGGGGCCATTTTTGAACATGAGTCTTATACTCTTATGTGTCCCAAAGTAGTCCAGCTGATGGTTATTGGGATGGAGAAGAGATGCAGGATGATCTAAGAGGGAGCTTCTCTCGGGAACCAGAGATGATCTGTTCTGACCTAGGCTTCCCCAAAACATGAAGCCGACTCCTCGTCCCGATAAAACCCCTTTATTTAGTTTAAAGTGAATTCCTTTCCAGCAAAGTCCCAGCCAACAGTCTTTCAAGAGATTTCACAACTACAGAACTTTATCAGGCTACCACACTGTAGCAACAATTACTTGGCAAGAAGTCAGGAACAGATCTTCACCTTAATGAATTCAACTAATGGTCTCCTGCAAGCTCCTCTCCGCTTTCGCTCCTCTTTATTCCCTCTTTATTCCCTATGGGAGGGGCCATTCACCTGTGCCTTTACTCCTGAGTCAGCCCTTGTTCCTTAGTTGTTCCCTTCTCCTGGCAGCTCTGTGCATGTGCATACTGGGAACAGGCTCCAGCTGTTCTTCTGCCCCACTGATATCTGACTCTGAAGGCAGCTGATAACTGTCAGGCGGCCCTGGCCCCATCTCTACCTCTGATGCAGAGCACTCGTCCGAGCCTTCCCCAGACTCCAGGACTGGCCCGTGTTCCTCCCCAACCTCCTCACTATCCGAATCTGCCACCAGCTTCGCTGGCTGCTAGCGGGTCACATGATCCTTCTGTTTCTCCTAACATTCCTTCCCTACCCACTCATTTGTCAGCGGGAATATCCTTAAGCACAAATATACTATTGTTCTAGAAGAGCAAACCTGAGTTCAGAAACAGCTTAAGTGAGAGGCCACCCTACTGAGCTCTCTTCACACCAACAACTTGTCAACTCATGGTCCAAAATATTCTAAGAGATGATTGTCAAATGGAGGCACTTTGACTAGCGATCTGCAACAAGAAAACCTGAAAAATGGCAAAACCCTTCATTCTAGGCATTGATGGCTGTTTTTCCTCACCTGTAGTTGATACTAGGTTGGAATGGAAATGAAATAGGGAGTTGCTACTAGATGCTGCTCTTCAATGGTCTGACACACAATTTGTAAAGAGGGGCTCTATGGTGAGCCTCATTACTGATGCAATTTAGAGGGTGGTCACCTTTTTCTGCCTACTCAGAGATCAGAAGAAAATCATGTATCATGAGGGAAAGCCATCCAAAACTTCCTTTCATAGATATCTGTTGTGGCCCAGCAGGAGCCGTTGGAGCTGCCACCAGACTCCGACAGCGAGGGGCCCTATGAGTCGGCTTTGGAGGATGTGGAGGACCCTGGACAGGGTTCCGACTCCGAGCAGGCGCAGAGAGGCTGGTTGGCCACCAGGAGGCGCCTGAGCCTTGGACCAGTGGGGAGGAGACAAGGGAGTGTGATCCGGATGTCACCAGTGGGGAGGAGCCAAGGGAGTTGTTCCTAGATGCCCGGCACTGGAGAGCTAATAGGCGTAAGGAACAATTACATAATTACAGGAGGTAATTGTACTCAGCTGGTGGCCATTAGGCTCCTCTCCAGACTATAAAAAGACTGCTTGTGCACACACCCCTTTTGCAGAAGTCAACGCATTAACTAATGTTGTAGAACAGTATTGTGAGCTTGGCAGGCTGGATTGCTGCCAAGGCTTATCTGTGCTGGATTGCTGTCAAGGCTTGTTTGTGCCGGTTTGCTGCCAAGGACCTGTCTGTCTATTAATACATTCCATAAAGTATCTTTTGCTTGGAGTGCTTTGATGTGGAACGAGGGGGGTCAGAACAGATATCTATGCTAGAGAGAAGCATACATAGATGTGGACGTGCATATACTCCGCTATACCAAATGACAACTTATATTTATTCAAGTATGACTTTATTTTACTTATTTAGCTCTGAGCTCCAGCAAACCTCCCCTCCTAATTACTGAAAGCGGATTAGGGAGGGTAATAATATGCAACGTATTAAATGACTGATTTTAATTGAGGGTTAAAAAAAAGGCCTCCCATTAGCTCCAATTGTATAGATTTTGTTATGAAGTCTTATAATGACCGAATGGAACAAGATGTAAGAAAAGAGACACCAAATTGAAGAAACTTTGTGGTACACATCCGGCATGCAGGTTTGTCTCATTCCTGCAACAGAGGAAAGTTTTTGAGCACTAGGAAAAATGCTCTTACTATTCCTCATTATGGTTAAGGCAGATGAAAATAACCCCGGAGCTCGGAATTAATGAAGTGTTTACAGAAACAGATGTGTATTACACCCACAGGATCAGAAAGATATTATCTAATTTTGTAAAAAGCTTCTAAGAAGCTGTTGGCATTGATAGCATTTTCTTAATCGGAAGTTTCCTGCTTCCTGTATAACAAAAGAAAACAGGTATAAAGTGTAGCAACAATGAATAGATGACAGACTCATACATCGTTGAATTATTTTATTTTATGTTGCAGCATGATATATCTGAAGAGAGGATTCCTGGAATGAGGTGTGCGAAGATTGGAAAAACTCACGCTGTAGTACAAATACAAAAAAAATGAGTACACATAATCTGCAAAGATGTTCTAATTTGGACAAAGAACTAAGCCACAAGTACTTTTGTTGAGGACTTAATGCTAACTGAGGAAACGAAGACGAAGCCTTCCAGTCGGTTTTTAACCATAACAAATGGAATGAATTCATGAGTCATTCTTGCAATTCATATTTATTATTTAGCTTTATTTCCCCTATGATTAATTCACATCAAGGAATAGCCACGCTCTGTTCAACCATATTAGTCATTCAGGTTGTATAGGACAGTAGATTGCCATTGTATGTTCACATCAATTTCTTTCTTGTACATTTACTATTTCATTGCTCTTTACCTGGCAAAGGAGTTACCTTGATCATTGTTCAAATAATATGATGATTAGACTGCATCCTGTCTCCCACATACCTGAAATGGCACAGAAACTTTTTCTTTCGATAAAGTTCTACTGAAGGGCCATAGAAAGTTGCCTTATTCCTGTAGATCCATCCAGGCGATCTATCTATCTATCTATCTATCTATCTATCTATCTATCTATCTATCTATCTATCTATCTATCTATCTATCTATCTATCTATCTATCTATCTATCTATCTATCTATCTATCTATCTATCTATCTAGCTAGCTAGCTAGCTAGCTAGCTATCATCTATCTATCTATCTATCTACCTACCTACCTACCTACCTACCTACCTACCTACCTACCTACCTACCTACCCAGTATAACTCTGGAATGCCTCGAGCAATTTCAACCAAACTTGGTACACAGATGACTTACTCTCTGTAAAAAAAATATTGTGGGGGTAAGACACCCCTAAAACCCCTCAGGGTGTGTGTTCTGTTAAGACACAGCCTGTTGTGTCTTAAAATGGCTTCTACTGTGCAGAACAGTGGAGTTGCCATGGTAACAGCTTCACAGTACTCCACAAGGGGGCTCCCTCTGGTAAGGGGGAAAATCCAACATTAGAAATTATGTTTGGTCCAGACATTTCCTCCCTATAAATAAATACCCGGGCAATGCCCAGTTATCGGCTAGTTGTTAATTATGACTAGCAGTGGTTCTTCAGAGTTTCAGACTGACCTGGACATTTTACAGCTTCAGGCCACTAGCCCTTTGGTTCTCCCTGTTTAGCTTGTCTAAAATCCACTGAAAATTATTAAGGTATAAGGATGAATTGGTTTTCATATGTGCAAATACATTCTAGAGATGATAAAGATGTTAAAATAGAAGGCTTTTATGACAAATTGACTGATTTAGATAAAATCCTGACAGGTACCAATGAAAAGGTGATTAAAAAACTATATGGATACTTACTAGAGGTCAAGCTAGAAGAAAAACAAGTTAAAGAAATGATGATTGCTTGGGGAAAATTTTTGGACATGGGATTGATTTAGAGAAATGGCAAAAATTGTGGTCTCAAAATTATAAAATGACAATGTCAACAGCATATAAAGAAAATTTGTATAAGATGTTTTACAGGTGGCACTTACCCCCAACAAGAATGGCAAGAATGTTCAAGAATAAATCCGAAAATTGTTGGAAACGTCATCAGATACCGGGCTCATATTATCATATGTGGTGGATGTGTGCTGAAGCTAAAAGATACTGGACTAAAATTCACACATGGTTGGAAAAAATGATAGAAAAACATATAGACTTTAAACCAGAGATATTTTATTGGGGATTTTACCGGAAATATATAGTAGAGAATTGAAATATTTGATTGTAAATGTGTTAACAGCGGCTAGAATTGCATTTGCAAAAAATTGGAAAAATGGGAAAATACCAACTCAGGAGAAATATTCAGAAATAATGGAATGTGCTGAAATGAGCAAATTGATATTTGAAATTAGAGAACAAGAAGATAAACAATTTTATAAGATATGGGGCTTATTTTATCAATGGTTAGACAAAAAATATGGAAATGAATATGCTAGATAATTTTACAATACAAAGATAATTGATACAGAATATAATATAAAGATGTACTACTACTGGGTGGATTTAGGATGATGTAATAAAATACCATAATATAAATTTATTCAAAATTTAGAATATCTCGCATAAAATGAAGTTTATAATAGTTATAGTCAAATGAATGATGAACAATGATAATAATTGTATACATATATACAATATACTCTCTATATCAGATTGATAATATGAGATTCTATATAAATTGTAAGACTATAAGAGGATGCACAAAAGTTTGTAACCAATTGACACACTGCATGTAACTGGAAGATGGTTTTATGTTTATGTTTGTCTGCACTTGTTTGTTTAAAAATAAAAAAAAATATTTTAAAAAATCCACTGAAAATTAGAAATTAAATGTAAATAAGTGTATGCCATGTACAGAATACACCTGCATTGCTTTAATTTGAAGGCCAAGTTACATATGTATGCATCAGGGGTGGGTTCCTGCCAGTTTCTCTTCTATAGAAGAGGTTCCACAAATCTACAGTGCCGTTTAGAACGGTTCCAGCTCCCCCCCCCACCCGTCCGCACATCATCAAGATGAAGAGCGAGAGGAGGAATTCTGGGAGTTGAAGTCCACAAGTCTTAAAGCTGTCAAGTTTGAACACCCCTGGAGGTTATTTTTCTAAAGGGTTAGAGGTGCAAGTGTCTTGCAATTTGAGAGCTTTAAGACTTGGGTGTTTCAAATGCCAGAGTTTCTGAGCCAACATTTTGGTTGCTAAGCAAGAGGGTAGTTAAGTGAGTTTCACCACATTTTGCAAGTTGGCCATGCCCACCCAATCACATGGCTAGCAAGCCACTCCCACCCGGTCACATGGCTGCCAGGCCACTCCCACCCAGTCACATGGCTGGCAAGCCACTCTGACAAAGCAGGCCACATCTACAGAAGAGGTTCTAAAAATTTTTGAAACCCACCACTGGTGTGCATGCATGTCTACACATATTCATAGTATTGGTCCAACCCTGCACAACCATCCCAGCTTCTCATATGGCCCATTAGGAAAATTAATTGCCCATCTCTGTTCTTAGCACTGACAGAAACCTTGTCCAAAATAAATATTATGAGCCTTCCTCTGTTTCAGTGAATCATACTGGAGTATTTTATCAGGACCATCATATAACACACCAGTTCCTAGATGTTTTTTCCCCCCCTAAAAGCTGGAGAAAAGATCCAAGGAGATTCTAGAGCTGGGAACATTATATTTACCGGTACTTATAAAAGAAGGTGATAAAATAACTTTAAGTGAAAAAAAACCTCAATTATTGTGTTCTGAGTAGATGGAGCATTTTAAAAAATTCATGGTACAAACTCCTCCATTCAGATAGGCTGATCTTCACAATTTTTCTTCACGGTTCTATGCACCTTCACTTTGTGGGAGGGAGAAGAGGGTAATAGCAGAGGAAAATGGTCTTTTTCAACCCCCATTTCCTAGCAGAAGACAATGCACCAAACACGAATCTTGGTTTGTTCTGTTTTAAAGCATTATCTGCTATTTCTATTTTCCTTGAAGAAGAAGTAGGTAGGTAGTAAATAGGTAGAAGTAGAAATAGGTAGAGGTAGGTAGTAAATCAAAGATAGTAGGTAGTGAATAGGTAGAAGTAGGTAGTAAATGAAACCTCTGATTTAGCATGGGATTTGCACTGCGATGATCTTTGCTAGGGATTTGCCACTTTGGTGCTACTTCCACAGCAGTTGGGTGTGCTGGCCTTTGTCTCTGCTTTCACTTGTTCCAAGGGATGCTCCTGAATGTTGAATGTTGATTTTATTTATATGTTGCCCTTTCCCCCCAAAGGGGACTCAGGGCGGCTCACAACTCAACCAGGGAAGGGGGATACAAACAGAAAATTAAAACGACACAGAAACAATACATAATTTAAAATACACAACAGTCATACCAATTCGAGACGGGGGCAATAGTTCTTAGCCCCAGGCCTGTCTGAACAGCCAGGTTTTAAGGGCTTTGCGGAAGGCCTGGAGGGTGGTGAGGGTTCGAATCTCCACGGGGAGTTCGTTCCAGAGGGTTGGAGCAGCCACAGAGAAGGCTCTCCTCCGAGTAGTCGCCAGTCGACACTGGCCGGTGGATGGAATTCGGAGGAGGCCTAATCTGTGGGATCTAATTGGTCTAGTGGAGGTAATTGGCATAAGCAAAACACAAGTCAAGGATGGTTTCATTCTGGTTTGCAGTAGAATGTCACCAAGGCTGTGTCTGCCTTATTCTCACCATGGGTTATGGAAAGTTAGTCCTTTGCTTTGCCTGCTTGTCACCTTCCAAGTTGGAGTACTTCCAATGTAATGACAAAATTGTGCTGAATTTTGCTGTAAAGTCAGAGGTGGGTTCCTACCAGTTCGCACCTATTCAGTAGAACCTGAATCTACCGAACCGGTTAGAAGAGGTTCCACCAGTGGACCCGGAAAGCAGGCCACACCTACAGAAGAGGTTCAAAATTTTTTTGAAACCCACCACTGGTCCTTGGATATGATTATTCTACACTATCATGCTCATATTTATAAAACTCAGTGCCTCTGTGAAAGGTAAGGATGACTACTGCGTTTGTGGTGCAATCAGAACATTGCGTGTGTTGAAGTTGTTTTAACGCAAACCAAAGATGCCTTTTAAAAAACAAGTTTACATCATATTCTTATGCATGCCAGTGCTGTGTGTGAGGTAATTTAAGGTGGTTCTGACAAGTGTTGTCGGCATCTTCATATCCGGTCACATGGGCGGCAAGCCACTCCCATCCAGTCACATGGGCGGCAAGCCCACAAAGGAGGCCACACCCACAGAGTAGGTTCGAACAATTTTTGAAACCCACCACTGTGTAAAGTCCACCTTATGGTCATGACAAGCTCCTAAAATTTGAGAGTGATCTTTTCTGACAGAATCTCACACCTATCCATTTAATCATAGATGAGAAGGACAGTAAATCAACCTAGAGGTCTCACATGGTACAAATGACCATGCTCACATTATCCTACTTTGTACGCATAATGCAAAGATCCAGCTCTCTACAGGACGAGGGCTGTAATGTTTGGAAAGGTGGAAGGAAGGAAAAGTAGAGGATGATCAGCAGCAGGGTGAATGGAGTCAATTACAGAAGTGATGAGTACACCATTGGTAGACTTGAAAGAAGAAGTTTGGAGTAGCTCACCATGGAGAAGATCTAGCTATGTGGTTCCTATGAGCTGAAAACGACTTCGGGACATGTAATCATCAATAGCACTTATTCAGCAATTGCCTTTCTCAAGGGTAGACATTCAGTGCATTCTCAGTAGGTTCAGAGCCTACTGCCTCCACTCCAGTGGTGGGTTCCTACTGGTTTGGACTGGTTCAACTGAACTGGTAGTGGTTTGGTGGCCTGGGTCGCTAGAACTGGCAGCAACCCAGGCCTGCTACACTCCTGAACTGGTTCTCCAAGCGGCACTGTAGGCGCCGCCATCTTGTTTTTTGCTTCTGTGCATGCGCAGAGCAAGTTTTATTGCAATGCTCATGTGTGTGCGTGGTGCAACCACGAGCAAACCAGCAGTAGTGACTGCCGGAACCCACCCCTACTCCACTCCCACTATTTTCCCCCCGATTTGCCTCCTAAAAACAGGGTTATGTTTACACCAGACAAGTATTGGAACAATTAATCATAGATATTAATGTTTGTCAACTCTCCTGATTAATTGCTTATGACAGTCTTAACTTCAATCTCTTCCCCTCAAGTGTGAACAGCTGCCAAGGTTTATCTTTTATGCAATTTGCGATATGGCACCTCCTTGTTTACATCAAATTAAATTCCTCCATGGTTCAATTTTTTTTTTCTCAGACTGTGGCTAGAGTTAACCCATGAATATGTTGCTTTAACCTAGTGCACATCTTCCTTTTATCTCATGTTCTGATCCCCTGCATCCTTCCCTGGTTGAACAATCCATAGTTTGCCTTCCAAACTCATGCTGCGAATGACGGTTTGAAATGTAAAAGGGAGTCATTGAAAAATGGTGGAGGAAATTGTAATAGAATAACATAATACGGTTTGAATATCATACTAATCAAAATGTGGTTTTCTATTTCTACCTTAGCAAGGATAAACATATAATGGCACCAGCTTGTTCAATGAACACATTTTTTTTCAAATGTCTGGTCTGGAATTATGTATGGATACTGTGTGTGTAATTTTATGCATATGTAATCATAACTCCCCCCCCCACGAGTTCAATAAATTGTAAGCTTGAATAGTAAATTGAAGAGTGAACTTTAAGATCTCCTCAAATACTATGTACTTCAGCAGATTTACACATCCAGCAACTTACATTTTTCAGTACTATTCAATGGGCTTAGCATTAAGTACTAACTAGGGATGTTGTATTATAGTTAAATTAAATAATATTCATATGTGTGCAGAAGTGACCTGAGACCTTCTGTCTACAATAGCTGTTTTAAAAAATGATTTCCTTAAGGTTTTTTTCCCATACAAATGGATATTGTCAATATTTTTAAAAGGTAGTCCCTGTTGATTTTACTCTGCTAGTTGTTGCTGACTATAGGAGGCAATGCTTATCTCCATTTCAAGGCCATTGATCCAATGCTGTTTGATGACATTTCCATGGTCATGTGGCCAGCATGATGTGACAGAACACTGTTACCTTCCCACCAAAGTGGTAGCTATTTATATACTTGCATTTGCATCAGTGGTGGGTTTCAAAAATTGTTTGAACCTACTCTGTGGGTGTGGCCTCCTTTGTGGGAGTGGCTTGCTGCCCATGTGACCGGATATGAAGATGCTGACGACACTTGTCAGAACCACCTTAAATTACCTCACACACAGCACTGGCATGCATAAGAATATGATGTAAACTTGTTTTTCAAAAGGCATCTTTGGTTTGCGTTAAAACAACTTCAACACACGCAATGTTCTGATTGCACCACAAACGCAGCAGTCATCCTTACCTTTCACAGAGGCACTGAGTTTATAAATATGAGCATGATAGTGTAGAATAATCATATCCAAGGACCAGTGGTGGGTTTCAAAATTTTTTAGAACCTCTTCTATAGGTGTGGCCTGCTTTCCGGGTCCACTGGTGGAACCTCTTCTAACCGGTTCGGTAGATTTGACGAACCGGTTCTACCGAATAGGTGCGAACTGGTAGGAACCCACCTCTGATTTGCATGTTTTCAAACTGCTAGATTGGCAGTAGCTGGGAGAAGGACAGGAGCTCACCCCATTCTGTGGTGCTCGGTTCTCAAACCCGGGCTGCTGGCTTTCCAGCTGATAAATCCAACATATTGACCACTGAGCCGCCACACTATCCATTGTCTGTATTGCAGTGTGTAATATATTACACATCTTATTTCTCCCCCTTTTTTGCTATAGGATATGAATGTGGAAATCTAAATAGTGCAGAGCATAAAATTTAGCATAAAATATAAGTATAATCTTTATTGTCGTTGTACTTAAATACAATGAAATAAAATCAATTTGGGAAAAAAGTCAATGAACAGTTTTCATTTTAATGGTTTTGCTTTATTAATGAAAATTGTTGAGGAAATGCTTGCAATGAACTTATATAATTTCTACTGTTCCTTCTACAATCAAGAACATACACTGTTCTTGAATTTGCTGGAAGCAGATTATTCCCAAATGTATTGACCTGAATACGATTTTTATATAATGCGATATATGAACTTGGCATTCGCTGTGCCATCTGTTTGACAATGTTGCTTTGTGTAATCCACAATCTTTCATATATTTTTAATCAATTTATATTTGTTTCCGGGCCCAGCAAATTATTCCCCCCCCCCTCTTATCACATCAGGCCAGGGATGAGCTACAAGATCATCTGAATCATATTCTAGGATCTGGGGCAGAGAGGTGTACCGATTCTCTCAGAGCTGGACTCTGACTGGCTATGTTTTCTCAAGGGGATAGAAGCAAATCCTGACGAAGGCTACCTAGGCCAGCAATGGCGAACCTTTTTTGGCTGGTGTGCCATAAGTGGGGGAAGCGCAGGGGGGGTTGTGTGTGGGCATGCCACACCCATAATGCAATGCACGCACTACAGACACGACCCCCCCATTT
Organism: Thamnophis elegans; assembly: GCF_009769535.1. Taxonomy (NCBI): domain Eukaryota; kingdom Metazoa; phylum Chordata; class Lepidosauria; order Squamata; family Natricidae; genus Thamnophis; species Thamnophis elegans. The sequence continues at coordinate 10,162,949 of NC_045543.1, read as the reverse complement.
TTTGCATCTTTTTTTTGCCCTCCCCAGGCTCCATAGGCTTTATAGGAGCCTGGGGAGGGCAAAATCCCTCCCGCCCCCTGGAGGCCCTCCGGAGGCTTCAGGGACCTTCAGGAGGCTTCCCTAAAGCCTCCGGAGGGCAAAAAAAAGACCCTACGAGCAAACCAGAAGTGACTTCCAGTTTGCTTGGAGGGTCATTTTGGGCTCTGTGGAGGCTTCCGGCACCTTCAGGAGGCTTCACTTAAAACGACCTTCCGAGCAAACCGGAAGTCTGTTCCCAAACTTCCTGTTTGCCCATAGGGCCATTTTTTTGTGCTCTGGGGGCTTCAGGGAAGCTCATGAAGCCTCCAGAGGGCCTCCGGGGGGGGGCAGGGGAGCCTCTTTTCGCCCTCCCCAGGCTCCTATAAAGCCTCTGGAGCCTGGGGAGGGTGAAAAATGGCTTTAAAAAATGGGTGAAGTCAGCTGGCCAGCGAGCGCATGCGCAGATAAACTACAATGTCCAACACAGTTCACTCCATTGCATTCTGAAATAGCTGTAATTTCTGGATTATCTCTAAGGGCATCGGGGTTGCCATGGCAAGAGTTAAATCTAGACACATGTGGGATGCCTTAAGCCTTGAAGCAGTCACCCTTCCAGTTTAATATCTCCATGCTGCCACTTGAATGAGGTCATCTATTGATTTGGATTCGGATGTCAACAATGCCTCAGCCGAAGCAGGTGAGGTTGCTCAGATTTTGTCCTAGGAGTTGGAGGGCTGTATGGTTATGGTTGAAGAAGAACAGGCTCAAGCCTGACAAAACCAAGTACCTGCGGGTATTTGGAACATCAGGATCTGGAGAGGTTCCATGTTTGAGAATGGTGAACGATTTGAAGGTCTTCTTGGACTCACAGTTCCTATTTGTGGAGCAGATGGTAGCTGTGGCCAGGAAGGCTTTAGCACAATTTCCTCTAATGTACCAATTACATGCTACCCAAAATTGTAATGGAGCTGTGCAGTCTGTGATTTTAATATTATATAAAAATGAATGAGTAAATGTCTTTTAAAAAATTAATTTATTTAATCCTTTTAAACAGAGCACCATACGTTCCTTAGGATAAATGATCAAGATCAGCTGTGATTGTCCCTTGCGTTTTGCTTGTGATACATCCCATCTCTTTTTTGCGCATTCGCACAATTTAAAAAAAATCATTATAGAAATATTTATAGTTATAGTTATAGTTTATTATACTTGTATGCCGCCCTATTCCCAGGGGGACTCAGGGCGGCTAACAAACCAATAGGGAAGGGGGGAAATACAAAGAATACGAACAAGACAAAACAAAATACAAAAACAAATTAAAAGCTACTCAACAGCCGCAACAATTCGAGTGGGGCTGGGAACTCATCAGCCCCAGGCCTGCCGGAACAGCCAGGTCTTGACGGCTTTGCGGAAAGCCTGAAGGGTGGTGAGGGTCCGAATCTCCACGGGGAGATCGTTCCAGAGGGCCGGAGCAGGGAGAAGGCCCTCCCCCGGGGGGTCGACAGTCGACATTGGCTAGCTGATGGAATCCGGAGGAGGCCTAATCTGTGGGATCTAATTGGTCGTAGGGAGGTAATTGGCAGGAGGCGGTCTCTCAAGTACCCAGGTCCGATACCATGTAGGGCTTTAAAAGTAACGACTAGCACCTTGAAGCACATCCGGAGTCCAACAGGCAGCCAGTGCAGCTCGCGGAGGATAGGTGTAACGTGGGTGTACCGGGGTGCACCCACAATCGCTCGCGCGGCTGCATTCTGGACAAGCTGAAGTCTCTGAATGCTCTTCAAGGGCTGCCCATGTAGAGCGCCCCATTTAGGAGAGACGCAGCAAAGAAATAGTTTGTGTCTGATTTGCTTACTCTTTATCGGTTCTATGTTTTGATATGCTACCATAATTTTGGTCATGAAACATTAATGCAGCACACTTTAAAATTTATATTGGGAAATGTTTTCAAGCATATGCACTCCTCTATTATAAAATTACACTTGTGCTTTCCAAGCTGTTCTGGGATTCCTTAAAATACTTTGCTGGGGAAGGAATCTGAAGTATGGGCATCTGTAGAGGGGGGAGAGTGAGACAAAGGGAAAAGGCAAATCACATCACACAATTGTTGCAAATGACTTTCCCCAGAGATTAAATTATTTGATGTCATGGTGGTTTGTTGTAGGTTGTAATGAATCCATTGTTGCTTTTTTGATTTTTTTTTAAAAAATATAATTATTCCATTTCTATAGTTAAGCATGCCCAATATGTTTGTTGATCAGAAAGGTTGGCAGTTCGGCGATTCGAGTCCCTAGCACTGCATAACAGAGTGAGCTCACGTTACTCGTCCCAGCTTCTGCCAACCTAGCAGTTCGAAAGCACGTAAAAATGCAAGTAGAAAAATAGGAGCCACCTTTGGTTAGAAGGTAATAGCAGTAGACTTATGTACCGCTTCATAGGGCTTTCAGCCCTCTCTAAGCGGTTTACAGAGAGTCAGCATATTGCCCCCAACAATCTGGGTCCTCATTTTACCCACCTCGGAAGGATGGAAGGCTGAGTCAACCCTGAGCCGGTGAGATTTGAACCGCTGAACTGCTGATCTAGCAGTAGCCTGCAGTGCTGCATTTAACCACTGCGCCACCTCGGCTCATAACAGCGCTCCCTGTGCCTTTGGCATTTAGTCATGCCGGCCACATGACCACAGAGACGTCTTTGGACAGTGCTAGCTCTTCGGCTTTGAAAGGGAGATGAGCATCGCCCCCTAGAGTCAGGAACGACTAGCACATATGCGTGAGGGGGAAACTATATGCCTGGAATTATTTTTCAGCACATCAATGATCTTTGGGTTCTCTCCTCAATTCAGCCTATATTTTTTTAATGAAACCTTTGACAACTCTGAGGTAATCTTTTAAGATTTGAGAAGACCTTTAATGAAATAATTTGCTGGAGACATTTGCAGTCCATTTCTCAGACACTCCAGTGGTTTCTGCCCTTCCCACCAAATCTCCATCTTGATTATTCCAATATTTGGTTTATAACCAGCAGTAGGCATTTCAGAATTGTTTGGGCTTAGTAAACTTGGTTAGAAAGGAAAAATGGAAACCCAACCTTAAAAAAAAAAGCTTATATCTAGAGAAGAAAGATTTCTTCTTCTTGCCCCATTTAAGTTTCAACTGCAAAGAGCAACTTCACATTTAAAAATAGGTGATGGCAGCATAATTACCTGCCTGAGTAGGATTGTTTCAGCTGGGGGAATGCTCACACACCCAGGAGTTGCTTATGTATGCAACCCATTACTGCAAACTACTGCGGAACCCACATATGAACTTTCCCTTCAGTATATCTTTTATGACCAACAGAGACTTCCACTTCTTATTGTCTTCCTTTTTAGGACCGCTGGGCTGCTCTGCGTGAGAATCAGGTCTGCAGAGTTTAACAGCTCTATGAAAGAAAGAAAGAAAAAGGCTCACAGCACAAAATTGGCCTTATGTAAGGGTAGGAGCTGGGCTATTAGGCAAATGAAGGAGGCTCTCAAAAGAAAGAAACACCAGCAAAAGGCAACATAAATGATTTTAAGAATTACAGCCTAAAACACAACAAAAATTTAAAGAGGTTCAAAGAGGCTCAAAGCCATTTTTTTTAACTTTGCAACCTTGTGATAGTCGAATATTAGGAATATAATTATCCAGACATAAAATGCGCAGAGTGTAACTTATAGAATTTGAAGAGCGTTGACAAATAAGAAACCAATCCCTGATAATTTCTTGGTGGATTTATTAGTATGCAAAATGTAGTTGCCTTAGGAAGACTAGTATCCAGTGGAGAAATGTAATTTTTTTTTGCCACCGGTTCTCTGGGTGTGGCTTAGTGGGCGTGGCTTGGTGAGGCGGGGGGGCACGTGACTGGCCGTGGCCAACTTTGTTTTTACATTTTAAAGCATTTTTACTACCTATTTGCCCAAACCAGTAGTAAAAAATGCTTTAAAAAGTGAAAAAGAAGAGCTTCTGACAATCGCATGGTTCACAGCTGATATACGCAATTGTTGGAAGCTTTTTCCCCACTTTTAAAAGCATTTTTTTCCTGCCTGTTCGGGTGAATAGGAAGGAAAAAAATGCTTTAAAACGCGGAAAGAAAGCTTCCGACGATTGCACAACTCATAGCTGAGCTGTGCGATCCCAGGAAGCTTTTTTTTTTTTTTTTACTAACTGTTCGCAAAACCAACCACAATCTTCCCTATTGGTTAATGCAAACTGGTGCGAACTGGTAGCATTTCACCTCTGCTAGTATCCCCCCCAAATGTAAGGAATATCGAAAACAGGAAAAAGATAATAAAAGAGGCCATATTATTTGAGTACATATTCACCTTGTGAAAATATGGGTTCACCGACGAAAGGGCAAACGACAAAACCGCGCCCGACTAAACCGCGTCGCTGACGTCATCAACAGGGCGACAACAGCGCAGAGACAGAAGCACGCTGTAAACCCTAAAAATAAACTTAACCCCTAAACCTAAACCTAATCCTAAACCTAACCGTTAACCTAATCCTAACCCTAACCCTAACCCTAACCCTTACCTTAAGTTGCATCGGCTTTCTTTCAACGCGCTATTTAAAGCGGCCTTCTTTCTCCGTGCTGGCTGTTGTCGCCGCGTTGATGATGTCAGCGATGCGGTTTAGTCGAGCGCGGTTTTGTCGTTCGCCCTTTTGACGGGTCACAAAAATATGCAATAAAGAAAAACACAGAAACACAATAAAGTGAAACAGTCATTACAGAGGTTTCAAAGCCACAAGATTAAATACATTCATTGAAAAGAGGGTTGTTAAATATTACCATACAACACAACAGATGGATTAGTATTTTACCATGCCTTGGAAAATGCTCTATTTAAGGACAATTAAATAGGAAGGAAAGGAGTAGCCTGTCTCCTAGTGAGGTTTCCCCATCAGGAAAATCTTGATCTGCGCTGAAATGGATAAATTGACGTGGGAATTGAAGAATAAAGATGAATCAGAATATTATAAGATCTGGGATAAATTTCATTGAAGGTTGGAATATAAAAGGGAAATCCCAAAACAGGCATGAGTCAAGATTCATAGAATGGAGACTAGAATTATGTATGAAATGATAAATGCGAGAATGTACAAGATAAACATAAACCAACATAGCTGGAAATAGGTTACTTTTTTCCCCTTTTTTGTAAATATGGTATGGATCAAATCTTAAAAAAAAAACAGGGTGGCTACAATATATAACTGAATATCTTACCATGTATGGCATAGATTCTGCCAGGATGGTTTATACTGTGTCCAACATTTTAATTTATATTTAATAAAAACCTTTAAAAAAAAAGAATTTTAACTTTTCAGGTATTATACTTAAGTCACACGGATGTTCTTCCCCTTATAACAGGCTGTCTGGCTTTCACGCCTAAGGCAGGAACAAAATTCTCAATCTCCTAGACAGAAAGCCTTCACGCAGCTAGATTTAAAATAATTAGCAAGCATGATGAGAATCAGCCCCATTGGGAGAAATTTTAACTTTAATTATTAACTATGCAAAAATCTACCCTCAGCCCAATTTCCAAGTTATTCAAAGTGCTATTAGGAAAATATCTAGGAGCTTGAAAGGGGGTTGTCAAAAATGTAGATCCTATTAACAGAATAACAGAGTTGGAAGGGACCTTGGAAGTCTTCTAGTCCAACCCCTTGCTCAAGACCCTCCAATCTCTTCTTAAAAATATCCAATGATAGAGCAGAAGCACCCACAACTTCTGGAGGCAAGCTGTAATTGTTCTCACTGTCAGGAAATTTCTTCTTAGTTCTAGGTTGATTCTCACCTTGATTAGTTTCCGTCCATTCCTTCTTTCCCTTCCTTTAGATGCTTTGGAGAATAGATTGACCTCCATCGTCTTTGTAGTGGCCCCTCAAATATTGGAATATTCTTATTCCTTAGTCCTTCTTTTCACTGGACTAGACATACACAGTTCCTACTGTGGCAGGTGGGCCCAAGGGTCCTAATTTACTATCAAATCATCAGAAGATTGACCTTTATTTGCTTCTATCCTTGTTGTAACATTAGGAAAGCATTACAAATCTTGCCAAATGTACTTGTACACTTACTGACCTATGTACTATGATATTTTGTAATGCAAGGATAGGACACAGAAGAAGCTCCTGAAACTAACAGATGGTGTAAGATGTGCCAGCCTTAACCATATATGGAATACAAGGTTTAACATAATTTCTTCTTTTTGTATCCTGTTTTGATGTGCTGTATCTGATATGTGTCAAAGAAATGTATGCCCTAAGGAAGATGTAATTGTGAAACCTATAAAAGAATTTGCCAAGTTAATACTCTGAACCGTTGCTAGCAATTAACTTGTGTTCTCCATTCTCATGGTCCTGTCTCCTGTCTTTGGGAAGCGGGTTTTCCCGCCACACTACAACTGTTCTTCATATATTTTAGCCTTCAGCCCTGTAATAATCTTTGTTGCTCTTCTCTGCACTCTCTCTTCTCAGACAAAACTCAACTAGACCAATTCTCGAATACAGCTTATTTGCCTGGAATCCACACTGTATATCGGATATTAATACGATTGAGTAGGTCAAGAAGAGTACTCCACTCCTCTACTCACAATAGAATAACCTATGGCACCGAACTGGAAATTTTGGGCTTGGACAATCTGGAACTGCATTGCCTGCAGTATGATCTAAGCACAGTACACAAACCTGTTTGCTACAACGTCTTACATGTCAACAATGAACTCCCCGCGGAGATCCGGACCCTCACCTCTCTCCAGGCCTTCCGGAAAGCCGTCAAAACCTGGCTGTGCCGGCAGGCCTGGGGTTGATGAGTTCCCCTCCCCTCTCGACTGGTATGGCTGTGTGATTTTCGTGTATTTTAATTATGTGTACTGTTGTTTATGTTCCCTTTCCCCCCTGAGTTGTTTGCCGCTCTGAGTCCCTCCTGGAGAAGGGTGGCATACAAATAAACCAAATACAATACAATACAATACAACAACTTCTTCAGCTTCAACCTCAATAATACATGGGCAAACAATCGATACAAATTCAAAGTAAACCGCTCCAAACTTGATTGCAGAAAATATGACTTCAGCAACAGAGTGGTCAATGCCTGAAGTGCACTTCCTGACTCCATTGTTACAGCCTCAACCCCCCCCCATAACTTTAACCTTAAACTTTCTACTGTGGACCTTACCCCATTCCTAAGAGGTTCATAGAGGGGGCGTGCATAAGGGTACCAACCTGCCTAACATCCCTGTTTATTTCGTTCATATCCATGTTTGTATTCATTCCTGCTGTCTTGTACATGTTTGACGAACTAATAAATACAAATACAAACTATGGCCCTAATTTGGCACTCTATAAAAGTTGAGTTGGTGCTTGGTAAACAACATTATTGATGCTATAATGCTAGAACAATGCTACCTCTTTTTTTTATAAATTTTTATTTTTATTACACAGACAACACATACATAAAAAAACAAAAAAAAAGCATCATTACATACAGCATGTCGTTTGGTGTTTTAACATCCATATTCTCGAATAACATTTACCATCACAGATTTTTCATCTAGTATAACTAAATACCTCACTTTTACTGTACAGTATATATTCAATTACGATTAGTATTATTTTTTCCCCCCAGTAAATCATAGTTCCCTTACATTCTTGATTATCTATTTGGTAACAGTATACCTTTACATAATCCCCATGTGAAAGAAAGGGTTTTTTTTAACCAACCATTTATATTTATACATCACTATTTTCCATTATACATAATTCCACCAATGCTACCTCTTTTTGAAGGGAAACAAATGGTACTTGAGAGACCGCCTGCTGCCAATTACCTCCCACAGACCCATTAGATCTCACAGGGTTGGCCTCCTCCGGGTGCCATCTACCAGCCAATGCCACCTGGCTACTACCCGGGGGAGGGCCTTCTCTGTGGCAGCTCCGGCCCTCTGGAATGAACTCCCCGCAGGGATTCGGACCCTCACCTCTCTCCAGGCCTTCCGAAAAGCCGTCAAAACCTGGCTTTGCCGGCAGGCCTGGGGGTGATGAGTTCTCCTCCCCTCTCGACATGTATGGTTGTGCGACTGTTGTCTACTTTTATTATTTGTATTTTGTCTTTTTATGTTCCCCCTTTTCCCCCTTGAATTGTTCGCCGCCCTGAGTCCTCCCGGAGAAGGGCGGTATACAAATAATACAATACAATACAATACAATACAACAGCTGCTACACTCATGTGGAGCAACAAATTCATCTGTTGAATTTCAGATTTCTTCCTTCCTCAGAAACGAAATACCACACCTTGATAGTTAAAACCCTTGACCCATTTGACTGTTCCATTTGTAGAGCTGGTACTGTACTCCATTTGTACATAGTTCATCTTTTAACTAAGACTAAAATGTTTGTTCTCCGTCAGAGATGGTCGATATTGCTTAAGAGCCCTTAAGGCTTTTCTAGGGCATCTGTACAGCCAGTCTGATAAGCATCCAGTAAAATTGGCATATGCTTCCCAACCAGTTTAGAGTATCCAAGACATTAAGTTAGTGAATGAATATAAAAATAAAATTATATGTATTTATAAAAATAAAACGAACAAATGGGGATACTAATATATGGCTCAATTTAACACTTCTCTGCACTGGAACTGGATTAGAAAGCTGACACTTTAGATTCTATTTTTCATATGTTTCTGTTCTCAAATAATTTATATAGGAATAAGAGCAAACACCTATCGGTTGACAAGACCTTAACTGTTTCCCCTATGTTTTCTCTTGAAATGGAATCAAAAGCAGTCCTGAAACCAGCAAAGGCCAAAGAGATCTTGGGCCTGATGGAATACTTTTGAAAATTGTTCTTGCTTCCCTAAAGGCATGACTCAATAGACATATGTCTGCAGGAAGACCTCACCAGAGGCGGTATTCAGCAGGTTCTGACCTGTTCTGGAGAACCGGTAGCAGAAATTTTGAGTAATTCAGAGAACCGGTAAATGCCACCTCTGACAGGCCCCATCCCCATCTATTCTCTGCCTCTCAAGTCCCAGCTGATTGGGAGGGAATGTGGATTTTGCAGTAACTTTCCCCTGGAGTGTGGAGGGAATGGAGATTTTACAGTATCCTATCTCTGCCAGGCCCACCATGCCACGCCCACCAAGCCATGCCACGCCCGCAGAACCAGTATTAATTTTTTTGGAATCCCACCACTGTACCTCATGCATTGAAATAACTTTTGGCATCATCTTTTAACATTACTTTTAGAATGAAAATAGTCCACCAGGTTGATCATTTCAATCGCGAAGACTTCATTCGATGAAGCTCTGTGCAATTGTCCTTCTGATTTTATGCCATAAAGAGACTGCTCTGCTACTTTCGGAATAACTGCTGCCTCATTCTTCTCTCTTCCTCCTCCTCCTCCTTTCATGTATCATTAAAGATATTCAGTTACACTTCTTCCATTTACTGCATTATCACAAATCTTCTTTGATGGATCGCTCTCAAGTCTCACTCTTTTGAGTTTCCTTTTGCCAACTTCATTTTCCTGCAATTAGGTCAGCTATTTCCTCTGAAGCTGTTTTTGCCGCAGAGGGAGTCGTATAAGGTGATGTACCCCACTCCCCACAGCAAGAGGGTTAGCAGAGTGTTGACTGATGAAGACTCACTAATAACTTCATCTTCACCTTTTTTTCAATGACTCTTTTGTGCCACTCAGTTTGGGGGAAAATTGTTTACTCTTGATTTGTATTATTAAATTTGATGAGGATGAGAATCCTATCTGCCATCTCACATCATTGGCTTGATCTAACAAGAAGGTGCTCTCAAGAAAGAGAAGAAAGGGGGGTAGGAAGGAGGGAGGGAAGCAAGGAGGGAAGGAAGGAGGGAATGAAGGAGAGAAGAAAGGAGGGAAGGAAGGAGGGAAGGAAGGAGAGAAGGAGAGAAGAAAGGAGGGAAGAGGGAATGTAGGAGAGAAGGAAGGGGGGAAGGAAGGAGGAAAGGAAGGGGGAAAGGAAGGAGAGAAGGAGAGAAGAAAGGAGGGAAGGAAGGAAGGAAGGAGGGAAGGAAGGAGGGAAGGAGAGAAGGAGAGAAGAAAGGAGGGAGGGAAGGGGGAAGGAGGGAGGGAAGGAAGGAGGGAAGGAAGGAGAGTAGGAAAGAAGAAACGAGGGAAGGAAAGAGGGAGGGAGGGAAGAAGAAGTAGGGCCGTTGTAAGATAAGATGGATCTATGGGATGGTAAGAAAGCAATTTTCAAGTATATTGTCAACTGTAGGGAAAAATTGTTATAAATACATATTATTAATAACAGTGATGAGACCATATAATTGTGAATGTATATATGAAATTGATAAAATAAAAAATTAATAAATTTTTTTAAAAAAAGAAGGTGCTCTCACATTTGCTGTGATATACTATGATCTTTAATTTATTTTTAATGATATCCAATTTTACATTTATTTGCCTTCCATTTGCATTTCAGGAGCCGAATTAGAAAAGGAAATTTTAGGCTAGAGATCTGTACTCATTGGGGATGATTTGGGCACATTTTGGACTGTATGAGCACTTTAAGGGTACTCTTACACTGCAGTCATTATAGGCATGTCCGGTCCAATCAGTCTAAGACACTGAGCTTGTCGATCGAAAGGTCGGCAGTTCGACTGTTCGAATCCCTAATGCCACATAATGTGGTGAGCTCCCGTTACTTGTCCCAGTTCCTGCCAACCTAGCAGTTCGAAAGCACGTAAAAATGCAAGTAGAAAAAAATTGGAACCACCTTTAGTGGGAATGTAACAGCGTTCCGTGCGCCTTTGGCATTTAGTCATGCTGGCCACATGATCACGGAGATGTCTTTGGACAGCGCTGGCTCTTCGGCTTTGAAACGGAGATGAGCACCGCCCCCTAGAGTTGGGAACGACTAGCACATATGTGTGAGGGGAAGCTTTAGCTTCAATATACATATATGTATGTATGTATGTATGTATGTAGGTAGGTATGTATGTAGGTAGATAGGTAGATAGATAGATAGATAGATAGATAGATAGATAGATAGATAGATAGATATAGATATAGATAGGTATAGGTATAGATATAGATATAAATAGATACAGATATATAGAGATAGATAGGTAGGTAGGTAGGTAGGTAGGTAGGTAGGTGGGTGGGTGGGTGGGTGGGTGGATGGATGGATGGATGGATGGATAGATAGATAGATGATAGATAGATAGATAGATAGATAGATAGATAGATAGATAGATAGATAGATAGATAGATAGATAGATAGTAGGGTACTGCACTGGAAAAAGAAGTTATTTCTTTTTTTCTTTTGGCAGTCTTGCCCTTTCCCCTTCTCCTTTCCTGTCTAACTTTTCCTCTCTAACCTTTGTTCCATTTATATTTTATATTATAATAAACTCTAATAAAATAGTGTTAAAGAAAACCATTTGTCAGCGTTCCAAGTATCATGTAGAATTAAATCAGAGTCCAAGTCAAAACGATCCTTTTGGTTCCAATTTAATAAAGCAGACATCTTAGGCACATCTGTGTTAATCCCAATACTGGAAATGACATCAGAATTCCACCAGGTTGAAAGTTCATGATCTTGTCCCCACACCCACAATGCATCACATGGTCCAATCTTCTTCTTCCACGCTGGCATCCACACCCAGCTTCTTCCGGTCAGGTGTACTGGTACGGAGACAAAGGATGACCTTGGCTTCTAGTAAAGAAGGAAAAACAATACATTCCACAATCCTACTCCTTCTATTCCCCCCTCCCATCGACTATATTAATGAAACAGCATAATGAAATAAGAGAAAGTGTGGCAGGCCAAAATTCTAAAAGGAATATAATTGCAGGCCTGACACCATTTCTTAAATGGGAATCTGGTGAAATTACTCCATCCATCCACCTAGCTCAGCTTTTCCTAATTTGTGATGCTTTTCCTTTACATTATAGTATTCTAATACCCTTTTTAAACAAACAAATAAACAAAAAGTCTTGCAGGTGCCAACTGAGGTACCTGTAGGTGTATTGATGGCTCTGGCCACCTTTTGGGAATCCAGGATGCAGGCATTCCCCACCTATCTGTCACTGGCATTGTTTTGGTGGTCAAATTTAAGGGTATATGGCATCCCTAGATCACTTCAACCAGTGGTGCCCTTCTGAGAAATTTGTCTAGAGTTCACACATTTATGCAGTATATTACAAACATAATGTCATAATTATAATTGCTGCCAATTACCTCCACTAGACCGATTAGATCCCACAGATTAGGCCTCCTCTGAATTCCATCCGCCGGCCAGTGTCGACTGGCGACCACTCGGAGAAGGGCCTTCTCTGTGGCTGCTCCGACCCTCTGGAACGAACTCCCCATGGAGATTCGAACCCTCACCACCCTCCAGGCCTTCCGCAAAGCCCTTAAAACCTGGCTGTTCCGACAGGCCTGGGGCTAAAGAACTGTTGCCCCCGTCTCGAATTGGTATGACTGTTGTGTTTTAATCATGCATTTTTTTTTTTAATGTCATTTTACATTCTTGTTTGTAGGTTGAGTTGTTTTACAACTCAAGAATTTGTTTTACAACTCAAGAATTTTACATTCTTGTTTGTAGGTTGACTTCCCTGGTTGAGTTGTGAGCCGCCCTGAGTCCCCTTCGGGGGAAAAGGGCAGCATATAAATAAAATCAACATTCAACATTACAAACAGAAGAAGATTCTTAGAATTTTGGAGCTCAAGACTAATTCGAGTCAGAACCTGCTGTGAAAGAATTTAGGGTTGTTCAACCAAACAAATTCTTGAGGTTTAGGTTTAGGTTTTATTTGACTTGTATGCCGCCCTATTCCTGAAAGACTCAGGGCGGTTGAGACTGGCTACAGCAGGGGTGTCAAACTGGATTTCTTCAAGGGCTGGATCAGTATTGTAGTTCTCCATGTGCCGCAGAGGGGGAGTGCGGGGAGCGGGGGGGGGGGAGATAGAACAAATGTCTCCTGCAGCACCTTGCTGGCCAAAGTGGGCCATGGGGGGGGCCACATGCAGCCCCCGCTGCCCTGTTTTCAGCCTAAACGGCCTTCTGCAGCATTTTATCAGCCAAATGCATTTACCCAGCACCTCGTTTTTGCCCTCCATGGCCTCCAGTAACGTTCTTCCGCCAAATTCGGGCTGTGCAGAGGCCCCACAAGGCAGTTCGTTTTTGGCCTGGAGAATGCTGCAGGAGGCTGTGGAGGCCGAAAACGGGCCTGAGGGGACTCACATGCAGCCTGTTTTGGATGGCAGAGGCACTGCAGGCCAGTCCTTTGATATTTTCAGGCTGGTCCTGTGGGCCGGATTGAAGTACCCTGTGGGCTCGATTCGCCCCGCGGGCCTTGAGTTTGATACCCCCGGGCTAGAGTTTCACTTCCTTTTAAGTGTCATTAATTTGATTTCTTATTACTGTGAGAAAATGTAAAGCTACCTTTAGAACTTTCTTTTGATATTCCTAACACTTCTTAACCTAATAAATCTAGAATTAATAAACCACTTAAATGTTGTTTGTGAGGCTTAGCTTTAAAGGCATATTTTAAATATTTAATATCTGTTTTCTCTCTGAGGTAATTGTTATTCAGCCCACATAGCCAGGCAATTTTATTTATTGGGTACTTTGACAAGATGGAAGATGTTTATTACATTTTTTTTTCCTTATCCCCACTTTCAGCCAAATTGAGCAGAACATCTAGTGAAATTATGGGCTAATTCATTCAAGCGGCTTCTTTTATTTGTCAACCATATAAAATTATTAGTTTGGGATCTGGTAGCACTATACAGTTTTATCATAATAATAGTCGTTATTTGAAGGTGACGCTTCAGCAGTATTAAGGAATGAGCAATCTTATGCAAAGGTGGAACTGTTTTAACATTTTCCCATTCCAGTCGTAAGCATCCTATTACTCCATTCATGAATAATTCTTGAGAATTATTTCTATTTTTATGAAATGGTACACACGAATTATGATCCTATGTATGGGGGTATGCTATGGGTCAATGGAGATTTGCCCGAAAATGATACTTCAAAAAAGTAGAGAGAATTTTCATAAATTTGGTCCCACAAACATGACTATTTTTGTTGTGGCTGTTGGTAGTGATAGTTGATACTTGCATTAAACATTCAAGGATGCATTTCCCTGTCCTAAAAAATAAAATGATCAAAAGAAATGTCCCACTGATAGCGATTAGGAGGCAAAAACAAAAGGAACACCGTTTTAATGGGGACAATTTCAGAACAGAAAATCTACATCATTAAGACAGGATGCTGAAGATTGAGTGTATGTGAGAGAGAAGGAGAGAGAGACTTCAGAAAGACATTAACATGGCCTTCAGGGGTAAGTAAAGGCCCACCTGTCTTTAGGAAAAATGGCAGTTATAAATCCTGCCTCAGCAGAAGAAATGAAAGAAGAGCATGGAAGCTTGAACAGATTGATGACTCTTGCTTTAACTTTTGATTAAAATGCACTCAAGCTTGTTAAAAAAAAGGCCATTTTTAAACTACACAAAAGAGAAACTGCAAAGGAAAAGCCAAAGGTATCCCCTGGGTTGGTTGCTTGCAAAAAGCGATATGAGTTTTTTTAAGTGTGAATATAATAATTTAGTTGCAAATGAGCAATTAAAAATTCCTTTAAAAAAGGCTGGAGCAGAGGGTAAATTGCAATAGAGAGGTCTTATCAAGATGGACAGATGTGATTGTTGTTGTTGCCATGTCATCTCAGCCAAACAGGTGAATCACTGGACTGCCATCTAACACACGGACACACATCGGGTTGGCAAGTCTACTTGAACAAATGGTATTGAATAGAGCGGAACAGAAACGAGCAAATGTATGCACTTGACCTTTTTCTCTTGAAAAATGATAAAAAATACTGGGAAAATCCAGTGGCAAAGGTGATGAGTGTATTTCAGCCTGGTCGAAAGATCAATAATTCAATTAAAGGAACAACTTGGGTACTGAAAAGAAAAAAAAAAGGTTTCTCTCTCCCAGAACAAAAATAAATTGGCTTAGGCTTTTGCACAGCCATGAGATTTTAGCTGTGTAATTATTACTATTGTTTGTTTCTTCTGAACCATGTCTGGCTGGGATTTTGCTGGAGACTTGGATTGCTTGTAGAAAAGTTGTGCTGCATGGTGGGTTTCAAAATTTTTTGGAACCTCTTCTGTAGGTGTGGCCTGCTTTCCGGGTCCACTGGTGGAACCTCTTCTAACCGGTTCGGTAGATTTGATGAACCGGTTCTTCCGTATAGGTGCGAACTGGTAGGAACCCACCTCTGTTGTGCTGGCTGGAAAACATTCTCATCGTTGGTCCACTCAATTTAGGCAACACTGAATAATTTTCAAGAAAAGAAGCAAAGTTGGACTTGGTAAATATAGCATATGGACATGTCAGAGAGCAGCAGTTGATGCTTGACTCAGAAGAGATTTCCTTAAGGTTCTCCGCCTTGACTGGAGCAATCAGCACAACGATGACCTGTGATTTTCAGGTTGAGGGTCACATGTGATTCACAGCAAGGGGGTGGGATGGGGGTGAATCACAACTGCAAAAAGTCTGCTGCTGGCATAAAGAAACGAGGAGAGTCAGGACGAAAACTACACTTAATTTTGTGGAAATGGAATTAGATGAAATTAAACCCAAACTTTCATTAAATGCAGTTAACGGAGTTCCCTTTTTTTTGATGGTATAAAAATTCAGCTTGGTGGCAATTTGGGAAGGGCTCTGGAAGGCATGGCCAAAGCATTGGGGTATAGTTTGTGTTCCCTTGGATTACAATGACCTCTGAAACTTTTAGAGCAGAGCTTCAAATGTACTGAAATTATTGCATAAAAGCAGAGACATCAACATTTGTTGGATTCTTGATATTCTCTGTCATGGGTTCTTTTGACTATACCCATCAATGGACTCCAAAGCCCAAGACAGCCAACACAACTGCACACACACACACACAGAAGCACTAGGCATCACACACACACACAGAAGCACTCAAAAAAACTAATACTTGCTCCACTCTTTCCCATTTCTACTATATCTTCTCCTTATTGCTACTCTGACTATTCCTTGTGAGTCCTACTACTGGAGAACACTATTCCTATCTGCTTTAGGCTGCTTCAGTAACATACTCATACCTCCTTCCCTCTCTCCCACATACCAACATCATCACACCTAGCTGCCTTTCTTCTCAGCTTTTATAGCCAACAATTGCTAGCTAGGGGAGAGAACGTAAAGAGATAGGACAACAGCCACACTTCCTGCAGATGTTACATTGCAAGGCTAGGTAATATCATCAGTGCTTAGGGGAGTGGAGCTTGCTTGTTGTTCATAGACAGCATAGTAGCTTTTTCCTACCAGTCTTGGTGGCTATGTATCTTCTTTCTTGAGGGTTCCTTGATCAGGGAATTGTTTCTTCCCTGATTGTTTATCAGGTGTTGTTTCTTGTTTATCTGCATATTGTTTGTTAGGGAGGATGTGCGTTGGGAAGTTTCCTTCTTCATTCTAATCCTTCTTTCCCTACAACAACATATTGGCATCACTGCAACACACAAAGCAGCCAGAGATTTCTTAACAGTGAGAACAATTAAACAGTGGGACGGCTTGCCTCCAGAAGGTATGGGTGCTCCATCATTGGAGCAGAGGTGGGTTCCTACCAGTTCGCACTATTTGGTAGAACCGGTTCGTCAAATCTACCGAACCGGTTAGAAGAGGTTCCACCAGTGGACCCGGAAAGCAGGCCACACCTACAGAAGAGCTTCCAAACATTTTTGAAACCCACCACTGGTCCTTGGATATGATTATTCTACACTATCATGCTCCTATTTATAAAACTCAGTGCCTCTGTGAAAGGTAAGGATGAGTACTGCGTTTGTGGTGCAATCAGAACATTGCGTGTGTTGAAGTTGTTTTAACGCAAACCAAAGATGCCTTTTAAAAAACAAGTTTACATCATATTCTTACGCATGCCAGTGCTGTGTGTGAGGTAATTTAAGGTGGTTCTGACAAGTGTCGTCGGCATCTTCATATCCGGTCACATGGGTGGCAAGCCACTCCCATCTGGTCACATGGGTGGCAAGCCACTCCCACAAAGGAGGCCACACCCATAGAGTAGGTTCGAACAATTTTTGAAACCCACCACTGCATTGGAGGCTTTTAAGAAGAGGATAGTCTTTTGTCTGAAATGGTCCTACTTGGGCAGGGTTTTGGACTCCAAGACCTCCAAGGTCCCTTCCAACCAGGTGTATTCAACTAGTGTAACAACCAGTTCACTGAGTACTTGCTTCTCTCTTCACCCCTTTAACAGAGGGATCTGTTAAAATACTGAAAATAATAAATTATAAAATTATAATTATACATAATAATAATAATAATAATAATAATAATAATAATAATTACAACAATTAATAAATTGTTGTATCAAACAATTTCTTTCTTTTTACTGCAAAGGCTGATCAAACATCACAGTAAAAGTATTTTATTTGACACTGTTTTTCCCTACAAGCTGAACTGGTCTATTGCTGATGCTGTGACACCTTTGAAATGGTAGCAAAGCTAAATTTCCTTGCTCGTCCAAGTGCGTCTCTTCTGTGGTGTTTCTGGGACATCAGTTCCACCACTAAAGAGAATTTGCATTTATCCAACTTCTGTTCTTCCAGATGAGAACCCTTTATTCTTTTCTCTCACTTGTAAGACTCTTCTCAGCTTTCAAGATTTGCAGGGCTGAAGTTAATGGCTTCACCGTGGCCCTGAGAAACTGGGGCATGGAAATGATGGTGCAAGCACAGCAGGATGGAAGTGCCTTATAGATTTTGCTCTTTGGTTGATCCATGAGTTTATGACTCTGCAAAATTAATGTCCAATTTGAGAAGATTAGAATGCAGTTTTCCAGTTCTGCTTTCTTTTCATTGTCAGAGTATAGATAGAAAGGAATGAATCATTTTGGATTATTCCCTCTTAAAATAAAAAGATACACTCCAGTGGTTGTATTCAGCAGGTTCTAACAAGTTCTGAAGAACCGATAGTGGAAATTTTGAGTAGTTTGGAGAACCAGTAAATACCACCTCTGACTGGCCCTGACCCCATCTATTCTCTGCCTGCCGAGTCCCAGCTGATCAGGAGGAAATGGGGATTTTGCTGTATCCTTCCCCGGGAGTGGGAGGGAATGAAGATTTTGCAGTATCCTTCCCCAGGAGTGGGGAGATATGGAGATTTTGCAGTAACCTTCCCCTGGAGTGGGAAGGGAATGGAGATTACACAGTATCCTTCCCCTGTCACACCCACCAATTATTTATTTTATTCATTCAATTTCTAGAGTCGCCCATCTTGGTCAAATTACAATTTATCCGAGTCAGAAAGACTCAAGGAAGTTCTATTCAATTATACTGGGCAATGTTTCAGATTTGGATGGAAATCTTTGAAGGATTGGCTATTTTTTTTTAGTCTGCTTTACTTCTAAAGCATTATCAAATTTGTCATATTCTTTATTCCTGGATTGTCTTATTTAAATACTTGTTTAAATAAGTACTCTGATACTATTACTATTCAGAAGCATTAATTCAGATGTAGATCGAGAACCTCTGTATTTACCAATTGACATGCTTTCTACAAGATGTAACGAAAGATGATTCTTCTTTTTTTGTGTTTTTATTTAATAAAAACAATAAAAACTTTAAAAACAAAGAACCTCTGTATTTGAATTAATGTGAGGGAGCCACAAAGAGAATATGAAATGGATGAGACATGTGGATGTAAGCAGAGAGGAGAGCCTGGAAGATTGCAATTCCTCAAACAGAAAGAATGTCAAGAAGGGAATATGTAGGAAATTGGTTGCGGCCATCACTCATCAATGTGACACGAATGTAATAAAGGTGGCAAGAAAGTCATTTGTATTATGCGCAGTCTAATTCTCTTAGTTAAGGACGGAAGTCATGAAATACAGCAAGCTTGACATTCATAAATACGTTATTTCTAATGCAGACCCAGCAAGAACTATAATTCACATGTATGGCAAGAGGTGTGATCCTTCAGCTACATCCTCATTGCAAAATATTGGCTTGCAATTGCTGAGATTTAAATTAAATTGAGTTTTTAATTATTTAAATTTTCATAATTTTTTTGCAGGTATTCAGGTCTGCCACTTGATAGTGAGGTAGGTATTTTGGCCTGTGGGCATTCCTTGGGATTTTTTTTTTTAAACGAGACCATATTCTAAAATCATACCTTTCTTTTTTAAAAAATCAATCAATATACAGTGATTCCATTAAGTACTAGGATAGAAATGAATTAAAATTATAGTAATTTTAATAAGTTCGCTTTCTTACTTGGTCAAATGGTTTTGTTGATGAAAGGTCTCTTAAAACAGACAGCTGTCAGATTAATAACTGGGGTGGAGAAAAATATAATTGAGGCATCAGTTCTCTAATTTGTCTTCAACAGAATCCATGCAATGTAGGGACATTTTAATCATACAGAACACCAGTTAATCAACCAAAATTTCAGGGCAAGGGGTGAGAACTTTTGATGCTTCCCTACATCTCTTAAACATTTCAGAAGCAATAGCTCAGCAATAGACACATGGATTTTTCATCTGTCTAAGCCGGCCTACCATCTGATCAATATTGAAATAGCAAATTCTTTTTGCAATGACCTTCTTTAGGATTCCAGACTGATTCCATCTGTAGAAACTTTCCAGAAATGAATAAAAATAGAACCAGTCTGGAAAGCTTTGGAAGTGAACTTCCTGTTGCCCAAAAAATCTATTTTTTCCCAATGCTATGTATGTTTTAATGATGTCATTATTTATTCTGTAAATGTGTGAAAATTGCTGATAGATGGAGCATTTTGTCATTGGAGTCTATGTTGCTTAAGCCAATTTCAGTCTGGATTCCAAGAACTTGGCCTGGGTCTGAGCTGGGACTCAACCCAAACTTTCGCCGCTGTAGGAGTTCATTGATTGCCCTCTTGCTTCTTGTCCTTCTCATCCAGGCAGGAGAGTCAAAGCTCATTATTGAATTCTAGTATAGATTGATATACTTCTTTCTTTAAGGGACTGTTTCCTTCATATTGTTCCCATTCCTTTCCTATCCCAGATGTTTGTACACATGGGACGCCATCATACTGTATCTCCTTCTGAATTTTTCTTTTTGGACACTAATTACTTCCTTCCTTCCCTCCTTCCCTTTCTGCCTTTCCTGCATGGTGGCACAGTGGTTAGAATGCAGTATTGCAGGCTGACTCTGCCCGCTGCCAGGTGTTCAATTCCGACCAACTGTGTTGGTCAACAAGTTTGACTTGGCTTTTGATCTTTCCAAAGTTGGTAAAATGAGAACCCAGATTGTTGGGGACAATAGGCTGATTCTGTAAAACTGCTTAGAGAGAGCTGTAAAGCACTGTGAAGCAGTGTATAAATCTAAATGCTATTGCTTCTCTCCACACTCTCATCTTTTTTTGCCTTCTGTCCATTATTGCCCTGATACTACAATACTCAAAGCAATGTGAAACAGGATGGGGGTTTTTTTGGTTCCACTTATGTTCCAGTCCTGCCCTGGATAGAAGTCTTGCTCCTGTTATTTACAAACATCTCATATTATGCCAGTAGAAATTTCCTTTGATTTGAAACAGTAGCTGTAACCATCCTTATTTGAACTAGGAGCACAGCTTGAAAGCCCTTTGTTCTTCTGATTGAGAGAAAGGACTTATTTTTTTTTATAAGGCTGTTGAGAATTCAGCATTACAATTGAATTCTCATTCTAACCTGAACATTTTTGGAAAGAAAAATAAATGCAACCTTTGCCTTCTTACCTAAGCCCCATTAGACCCTTGAATAGGAATAGAACATGAGTGCCTTTAAGTCAGTGTTTTTCAACCTTTTTTGTGCAAAGGCACACTTTTTTCATGAAAAAAATCACAAGGCACACCACCATTAGAAAATGTTAAAAAAATTTAACTCTGTGCCTATATTGACTATATATAAAGTAATTCTCTTGAATAGGAATCAAATAAACAAAAAGAAATTATTTTATAATTGTTCATATTTCTGTTTACTTACTCAGTGCGAAACCTGGGCCTGTTTTTCTGAACACAAAGCTGATATTCTGGCAGGAATCGAAGAACACCGGTGGGTGTTTTTCCCACGGCACACCTTACACTATGTCACGGCACACTAGTGTGCCGCGGCACAGTGGTTGAAAAACACTGCTTTAAGTCAATTTATAAATTCAGTACAGTGGTGGGTTGCTCCTGGTTCAGCCTGGTTTGGCTGAACCCGTAGTAGCAGTGGCGGGAAGCCCAGCCCATCCATCTAGACGCTTCTGCGCATGCGCAGAAGTGTTGTGTGTGCAAGTGCTTACGCGAGCATACCTGAACCAGTAGTAGAAATATTTGCAACCCATCACTGATTCACAGTTCTCTACTAATCAATTTTTAAATCATTCAAAAGACAAAATCAGGTTGTATGTCAGAGACAAACCAATATTAAACAATATTCCCAAAGAAACAATTTTGAGAGAATAAATTCATTTATTACTCACATCTGATAGAATTTTTCATTCCCAAGGAGTCAGAGTTGTCACATTTATTTTCACCTAATTCTTACATAACTTACCAAGTGAATATATTTCATCTTAATTCAAAATCATGGATTTGCTCTTTTTGCTCAGGGGAATAATGTCTCATCATATCGAAAGATTAAAACTGAAACGAACAACACATACCAGGCAATTTAAGGTCAAAATTGCCTCTTCAGTATATAATAAACTGAGCTCTATGTACTGAAGATATTCCATATATTTTTGCCATTTGATTCATGAGAATTGGTTATGCAATTCCTCTTCAACACTGAAACTATCATTTGCCTAATTTGCCTTTAAAAAATAGACACTAGACTCCTAATTTTCCTTAAGGGATTAACACATCATACAAGGTCAGAAAACCTCAAGCAATAATCAAGTGGGGTTTTGTTGTTGTTGTTGTTTTGCAATTTCTGCAATTTATTAATTTATTTAAAAAATCTGTATGGCCACCCATCTGAAATGCAACTTTGGGTGGCTGACTCACAGCAATAAAGCTGATAACGATAAAGTCATAAACCCTAAAATAACAAAGACAAAAAACCCTACCAGTACTTTGGGATACCCCACAACCTCATCCTTCTAGGTGGCGCAGTGGTTAGGGTGCAGTACTGCAGGCCACTTCAGCTGACTGTTATCTGCAGTTCAGCGGTTCTAATCTCACCGGCTCAAGGTTGACTCAGCCTTCCAGCCTTCCGAGGTGGGTGAAATGAGGACCCAGACTGTGGGGGGCGATATGCTGACTCTGTAAACCGCTTAGAGAGGGCTGAAAGCCCTATGAAGCGGTATATAAGTCTAACTGCTATTGCTATTGCTATTCTATCTTCATTCTATTCCAGCACCTAGATGAAATTCCAGATCTTGGTAGCCTTCCAAAATGCTAGAAGCGTGGATGCCAAATTAGTGGAGGGGGGAATATTCCCTGGAGTCAGCTTTGGAAAAGGCATGCTTTTGGGGTGCCAGATGGTACAATTTAAATGAAGACAGCTGAAATGCGCCTGTCCCAGTGGGGGCGAACTTATCACACATGCGCCACACCCGATCTCTGGCCCGCCTGGGTTCACCATTACTGGTTTATCCTATTTGATCTAGTAGGAAAGTAGATACTTTCAGGGAGGGACAAAACTTGGTTTTGTAAGGCGATAGGTGGTGGGTGGATGGATGGATGGACAGACAGAAAGACAGATAGATAGAAGGGCAGATAGATTTTAAATACAAGAATAAGATGAATACAAGCTAAAATAATAACGGAAGGAGAAAAAAAAGAAACTTAAACATGAAAAAAGAAAAAGAATAACAGAAAAAAAAGAATGATATAAAGAAGTGGCTTCCGATCTTCTTTATAGCAGCTATGGGTATAAACTGATCCCTTACTCTAATGTCCAAAAGGAGTTTCCATTCACCAATAAATGTAGCTCTTGAGTTTCCTCAAATCAGACAAGTCAGTTTGGCCATTTTAATTGGTTCTGTCATCGTCACCATCCATTCCTTTATTGTGGAGAGTGCCAAATCTTTCCATCTTTGTGGGTATGATAATCCTGCTTCAATTATAATATATAAAAACAATGTTCCATGACATTTCTCCCAACTGCTTATCTATCAATTCCAGGAAGAAAAATTATGCTTTCAGTTGAATGTTAATCTTTAAATTCCTATGTATCACTGTATGAATCTGAACCCAACATTTTCTAGGTTTTTTTGCACATCCACAAAGTAAGATTTTTTTTTTTTTAAAAAAAAACCCTTTTTGCTGTTCACATAAATTTGAAGTACCTCCATAGATTTTAGATTTAGACTTTTTCTGGTGACATATACCAACATTAGAATAGAATAACAGAGTTGGGAGGGACCTTGGAGGTCTTCTAGTCCAACCCCCTGCTCAGGGAGGAAACCCTACACCACTTCAGACAAATGGATATCCAATGTCTCTTCTTAAAAACTTCCAGTGTTGAAGCATCCACAACTTCTGGAGGGAAGTTGTTCCACTGATTAATTGTTCTAACTGTCAGGAAATTTCTCCTTAATTCTAAATTGATTCTCTCCTTGATTAATTTATTTCCACCCATGCTTCTTGTCCTGCCCTCAGGTGCTTTGGAGAATAGCTTGATTCCCTCTTCTTTGTGGCAGCTCTTGAAATATTGGAAGACTGCTATCATGTCTACCCTAGTCCTTCTTCGTGACTCGTCAAAAGCGCGCATGACAAAAGCGCGCTGACAAAACTGCATCGCTAAAACCGCGACGTCATCACCGCGACGACAACAGTGCGGCGACAACAGCACGGCGACAGAAGGGCGCTTTACAACAGCGCGGCGACAGAAAGCCGATTTAAGTTAAGGTAAGGGTTAGGTTTAGGGTTAGGTTTAGGGTTAGGTTTAGGGTTAGCGTTATGTTTAGGGTTATGTTTAGGGTTATGTTTAGGGTTAGGGTTAGCTTTTGAATGCTAGTAAAAGCATTTTGCTGAGCGCTTCGGAAGGCGCGGATTTGCCCTCCGCGATTATGTCGCCGTGGAAAAGGGCTTTGCGGTTTTGTCGGTGAACCGTCCTTCTTTCTATTAAACTAGACATACCCAGTTCCTGCAACCGTTCTTCATATATTTTAGCCCTCAATCCCCAAATTATCTTTGTTGCTCTTCTCTGCACTCTTTCTAGAGTCTCCACATCTTTTTTACATCGTGGTGACCATTCATTTTATAAGATGACCACATTATCTTACCTTTTTTTTCTTTAAGATTATGACATAGTGTAAATTTTAGTCCTTTCAACCACATATTTTCCCATTGTCCCATCTATATAAACTGCCCAGAATCATTGACTGAGATGGGTGTTCACAGACATTAAATGAATGAATGAATGAATGCATGCATGCATAGTATGTCCAAAATGCTTGACCTATTTTATCATACATTCCTTAACTTGTTGTTAAAACTGACTTAATGGGTTTCCACAATTCCAGTGAGGGAAAGGCGTGACCCATCAAAACCGCGCTCGACTAAGCCGCGCCTGATTAAACCGCGTCACTGACGTCATCAACAGGGCGACAACAGCCAGCGCGGAGAAAGAAGGGTGCTTTAAATAGCGCTTTGAAAGCAAGCCGATTCAACTTAAGGTAAGGGTTAGGTTTAGGGTTAGCTTTAGGGTTAGGTTTAGGGTTAGGTTAAGGGTTAGGGTTAGGTTTAGGGTTAGGTTAAGGGTTAGGATTAGGTTTAGGGTTAGGTTAAGGGTTAGGTTAAGGGTTAGGTTAAGGGTTAGGTTTAGGATCAGGTTTAGGGTTAGGTTAAGGGTTAGGTTTAGGGTTAGGTTTAGGATTAGGTTTAGGGGGGTTAGGTTTAGGTTTAGGGGTTAATTTTAGGTTTAGGGTTTACAGCATGTTTCTGTCTCCGCGCTGTTGTCGCCCTGTTGATGACGTCAGCGACGCGGTTTAGTCGGGCGCGGTTTAGTCAGGCACGGTTTTGTGGTGGAACCAGGGAAAGGATGCTGCTCTTTAAAGAGTTGTAGACAGGTGTGTTAGTGCTCTACATCCTCTGAAGCTACTTTTGCACAACTCTTATTTAAAATATGTATATAAATACCATATAATATACATTTATCAAATTACATTAGGAGCAATATATCAGCAATATATGAGCTTATAGCTGGCTCAATTTTTTTGTAATATCTGATGCTCTCTCCTTGCCTTTTAATTATAATATTAATGTTTTGTCATTTGTTTTTTATATTGTTATTTTATAGATCTTTTATTGAACGCCACCTGGAATCAGGTTTTGTGAGATGGAAGGCTATATAAACACGACATCCCATTCCAATCCCATCCTATCCATAAAACAAGCCCGTTTCCCTCTTTTTGCTGTGATTAATTTTGAAGTTACTTGAAGCTGTTAATAACTTTCCATGAACATTAATGTTCCATGCCGGACAGAATTCTACCTACTAATAAGGATCGTCACATTAGTTAGGCATGAGTTTCATTGAAAAATGTCATTTCATTTTTCAAGCCAAAGAGGGCAGCCCATGAAATGTGATGATTATAATGAGAATTACTTTGTTCTTGTAGAAATGGCGTGAAACATTTATAACTTTATATAACACTTATAACTTTTTACTGCACTGAAAGAAATCCAAAGTTGTTTTTTTTTGTTTATTATTTATAGGCCGCCCTTTTCCCTGAGGGGACTCAGGGCGGCTTACAATTTGTGGGGAGGGGAATACAAGACGAGACATGAGACAATACATAAGTAAAATAGAACACAACATTCATTCATCATTCGGGTGGGGACGGATTAGAATCTTTATCCCCAGGCCTGACGGGATAGCCAGGTCTTGAGGGCTGTGCGGAAGGTCTGGATGGTGGTGAGGGTGCGAATCTCCACGGGGAGATCGTTCCAAAGGGTCGGAGCTACTACTGAAAAGGCTCTCCTCCGCGTAGTTGCCAGTCGACACTGACTGGCGGATGGAACTCGGAGGAGGCCTAATCTGTGTGATCTAATAGGTTGTAGGGAGGTAATTGGCAGGAGGCGGTCTCTCAAGTACTCAGTTCCACTACTAATGGAGGGTTTTATGGGTGGTAAGTAGCACCTTGAAGCCATCAAAGTCATCGTTTTTCTTTCTTTCCTTCTCACTGTACCCTTCTTTCTTTTTCTCCAACTTCCCTAACTTTTGTTTCCATTTCTACTTTATCTTACATTTAATTTAAAAAAAAAAAAATACATTAAAAAAGTTATTCAGTTATTCTTACTAGGTATATGCACTGATTTTACAGTGGTAGAGAGTAACTTGATTCTGCACCTAATAACAGCAGCAAGACTGTTGGTGGCGCAATACCGGAAGAAGGAAGACTTGCCTACAACTCAAGAATGGACATTGAAAGTTACGAACTTAGCCGAGATGGCTAAAATATCGGCATATCTTAAAGATCACTCAAATGAGAGATATAAACGAGACTGGAAAAAATGGATTGACTATATACAAAATAAATACGGGACCAAGAAACTCCAGTTAGCCTATGCTTAAGATCAGAAATGATTTAAATTGTTTAAAGTTAGTTCAGCAAGAAGAAGCTAAGGTCAATGTAGAATGTCATTAATTTCTTTATTTCTTTTTTCTCAATAGATTTTAGACTGTGTTTGTTAAAAATCCATACCGTGTACGGGTTCTGGGAAGTCGGGGAGGGGGAAGGAGGAGGGGGGTTGGGGGGGAGGGTGGAGGGAGGGAAGGGTATGCATTAGACTAGACAAGAATTTGGTGGTAAACTAGAATTATTTTGACATGTGGAACGAACTCCCCATGGAGATTCGTACCCTCACCACCCTCCAGGCCTTCCGCACAGCCCTTAAAACCTGGCTGTTCCGACAGGCTTGGGGCTAAAGACTTCCAGCCCCACTCCGAATGGTATGATTGTTGTGTTTTTAGTAGTGTATGGTCTTTTTGTTCTGTAATTTGTTTGTTTTCCCCCTCCCTTGAATTGTGAGCCGCCCTGAGTCCCCTCGGGGAAAAGGGCGGCATACAAATAAAGCAAATTAAATTAAATTAATTAAATACAAAAAATTGTACTTCGATGTCTTACTGATTGAGGAATGATGAAATGTTTGTTTTAAAAGAAATAAAACTTTTGAACACACACAAAAAAGAGAGAAAAAGAAATGCAATTGTTATGCAACTGACTTCCGCTGTGCTGCAAGCACCACTTCTCCGGAGCATGAGACACAGTGGCAGAAAGTGTGTCAAATGTCACGATGCTGCTTGCTTCTCCTGGCTCCTGCTGCTTTTGCCCTCGACTATGCTAGAGCCTTCAGCTCAAAACGAAACAGAAATACAAAAGTGAAGGACCCCGTTATCTTCCAGGCATAATCCACCCCAGTATACTAGAGACCTTTCAGTTCATTTATTTATGGCACTGGCACATCTGATTAAGAGGTGACAGAAAGAGTGTTGAGCTTCTGGGCAAGGAACTCATAGCCCTGTGTGCCAACCCCTGCTCAGTGATCGGCCACCCCATGTCCCTGTTTCACCACCGCAGGCAATTTTCTAGAAATTATAAGGCATGGAGACACTAATGCTGGCATCTTCCAACTAGGGACAACGCAAGAGAAATTCTCAAAGATTTCATAGATACCCCCCCCCCCCCACAGTCACACACAAATAGAGAAGGCATACAGAGCTTTCAAAGTCTGTGTTATCCTGTGTGATGAAGTCATTCTTTGTATCTTTGTTTGCATGCATGTTTTTGTTCTTTCCCTGTGTTGCATCTGTGTGACTTCCCATGTATTTGTGCACCGAGAAGCCCATGGTGGTGATGAAAGAAATGTCCTTCCGGGTTCGGCTCCAAGTGGGGAAAAAGACACTGGAGACATGGAAGCTGCTTGGAAAGATGGTTTATTGGTGGACAGGAGCACATGGCTTGAGTCCTGAACAGAAAAGGAGATCGCATGCTTCAATGTTGGTGGAGAAGAAGAGAAGGGCTGAGGGAGGGGCTTGCTAGGCTTTTTATAACCTGTTCAGTCCCACCTCTCTGTTTCCTGTTCCTGTGTAAGAAATGTATTCTGATTGGTTGTCAGACTCCCATGGGGCCATGCAGGGGCAACTCTCGAGGCTGTGTTTTGAATCCAGGTTTAGTTGAGTTCTCAGATGCCATGTGGTCAGTTGAGTAAAGGGCCAATATTATCATGCCTTTACTCCCATCCCCCCTGGGGCTGAAGTGGAGAAGCCTTTATTATGGCCTTCTTAATGGCCCATTAACAAAGTGAGGATGGGCAGGAAGCTACAGGCAGCTATTCTGTCTTTTAAAACATGTTTCTTTTTTTCTTCACATCCAGAGAAATATTCTGCCTTTTCAATATTTCCTAGGATATTTCATTTTTCTGGGAGAGGGCTGGGTGATAACTTCCCACAGTGGGTTGGGTGTACCCTATTTTTTTGCTTACATTGCAAGTCGGCCTTGACTTAACAACAGTTCGTTTAGTGACCATTCAAAGTTACAGTACTGAAAAAAGTGAGTTATGACCATTTTGTCAGGATTCCAAATAGCATCCAAAAGTAAATCAGAGTCCGAAGCAAGTATTCCTCAAAGTTCCAATTTATGAAGAGAGCCATGTTGACACATCTGGGAAAACCCGAATCTGAAAGCTTCCCGGTTTTCCCCACCCGGTTGAAAGTTCACGATCTTGCCCCCACACCCACAAGTCCATCACAATCTCCAACTGCCATGCTGGAAGTTCCACCCATCAAGTTCCGGTCAGGTGCAGAGGTGCAGAGACAAAGGATGACCTTGGCTCTCTAGGAAGAATTTTGTTATGGCTACATAGTATGCAACTCCTTACAATCCCCCCTCTCATTTTCCCACAATAGAAAAGGCATAGCAGAGTAATAGAAAATGTGGCAGGTCAAAGGTCCAAAAGAAAAAATGGCTGCAGGCCATTCCACCTTATAGCAATAGCAATAGCAATTAGATTTATATACCACTTCATAGGGCTTTCAGCCCTCTCTAAGCGGTTTACAGAGTCAGCATATTGCCCCCAACAACAATCCGGGTCCTCATTTTACTCACCTCGGAAGGATGGAAGGCTGAGTCAACCCTGAGCCGGTGAGATTTGAACAGCCGAACTGCAGAACTGCAGTCATCTGAAGTAGCCTGCAGTGCTGCATTTAACCACTGTGCCACCTCGGCTCTTATGACTATTGCAGCATCTCCATGGTCACATGATCATAATTTGGTTGCTTAGCAATTGGCTCATATGACAGTGGACAGTGTCCCAGGGTCAGTGGGAAAGCCAAATTCACTTAACAACTGTGTTACTAACTTAACAACTGCAGCAATTCACTTGACAACTGTGGCAAGAAAGGTAATAAATGAGGGCAAAGCTCACTCAACAACTGTCTCACTTAGCGACAGAAATGTTGGGCTCAATTGTGGTCATAAGTCAAGGACTATCTGTACGAGAAGAAGGCGGGCTTAGAATAGAACCGTCACAACATTCTGAGCAACTGCCTCACTAACTTTTCCATATGGATGCATTGGGAGAATTGGGGGGAATTTTATGTTCCCTGCAACTTTGAACACGCATTTTCTTTTGCTGGGTTTCCACTCCCTCTCTGTCCGTGCCAATTCTTGCCAAAAGCAAAAAGAGCAGCAAGCATTAATATGCAATCAAAGAAGTCACGCAGACACAGGGTGTCAAATCTTGTTGCTCGGAGCATAGCCTAAATCCTTTTGCCTTATAGTTCTTCGGGAAGATGTTAAACTGTGTACTAACATGTTTATCTCAACAGAGGGGGAGGGATACAATATCGTGTATCTCCAATCTACAACAGAGTCCTTTCAACAGTTCCAAGAAGGCTCCATGCCCATTTGCGCCACTCAGCTGACCCTGACCCAGGTGCTCCCATGTGACACCCCTTTTAGGCGGCCTGCACTGGTTGCCGGTTGTCTTCCGGGTGTGATTCAAGGTACTAATTATGACCTTTAAAGCGCTCCATGGCTTAGGCCCAGGGTACCTGTGAGACCACCTACTGCCACCGGTAGCCTCCCAGCGCCCAGTGCGATCCCACAGAGTTGGCCTCTTTAGGGTGCTGTCAGCCAGACAGTGTCGGCTAGCCACCCCCAGGGGGAGAGCCTTCTCTGTGGGAGCGCCTTCCCTCTGGAATGAGCTGCCCCCGGAGCTTCGTATAATCCCCGACCTCCGGTCCTTCCGACGCGCCCTAAAAAGTTGGCTTTTCCAGCAAGCCAGCCTGGCCTGAACAAAACAAAACAAATTATTGATTACTGTTAATTTTAATTTGAATTCTTTTTAAAAAAATGTCATTGTCAATTTTAAATGGGTTTGGGATATTCTATTTAATTTTTTAAAAACTTTTGTATTATGTGTTTCTTTTAATGTTGTACGCTGCCCTGAGTCCTTGGGAGAAGGGTGGCATATAAATCTAATAAACCTAAACCTGACGACAAATATAAACCTCCAGGTGGCCTTAATGACTTTGCAAAAAGGATGCAAATGACCAGCTGTCTGCAAAGAGTATAAATCCTCCCATTCCCCATCATCCAGCCAGAGCTGAAGAAGCTTCTTGGATGAGAAGTGAAACTTCTTCAAAGAAAAACCAGAAGGTCCAATTGCCTCTTGAAAAAAAAAAGCATCTTTGGGACATGTGTACTAACACAGGAATCCAAATATATAGGGCATTGCTAGGCTGAAGTACCCAACCTTCCTATATGTCCTGGAATTGGGCAGAATTTTATGTTGATCAAAGAATAAGAAGGCCAGACCAGGGGTGAAATCCAGCAGGTTCTGACAAGTTCTGGAGAACCGGTAGTGGAAATTTTGAGTAGTTCCGAACACCAGCAAATACCACTGCCAACTCCAGTGAGCCCACAGGCCCTGAGCTACCATTCGGGCAGGGGGAAGCTGTGGGAGCTGTCAGGAATCGTGCTCACCAGCTGGGCATCTCCCTCCTCCACAAGCAATCCAGCTGAGAACTCTCCATAACTGATAACTGACTGAGAACAATCCATGATTGATTGCCAGGTGGTTTTCACTCTGGGTCACGAGGTGATGGGTGTGCGCGTGCGCAGGGGTGGGGTTTAGCCTAAATACCAAATAAATATATAGTGATGGGGAGCACCCAATGTCAGTTCTGACAATTTATTCATTGCCTTAGTACTTTGTTGGTCAGTTTGTGCCGGAGGAGATAAACTGCATTTTTCAAACCATCTCTATGTTTCGGCTGTTTTCCTTAACCCTTTGGAACCTGACAACCACCTCTGGCTGGCCCCAGAGTAGGGAGGGAATGGGGATTTTGCAGTATCCTTCTCCTACCACGCCCACCAAGCCACGCTCACAGAACCTGTAATAAAAAAAAAAATGAATTTCACCACTGGGCAAGACCCAAGATTTGGTGGGCAGCTTTATTATTTATTTATTCTTTGGGATTAGCAATAGCGTGAATTTATATTACACTTAATAAGAGTTGTGAATAACACCAGAAAGTCTTCTGAATCCCAATCTGGCAGTTCTGAGCAGATTCACACTGTACAGTTCTGGGCTATTTTCCATTAATTGCTTATTTTAGGCCTGATATTTTGAGAGGGGTCACGATGCATCAGCTTGGCATCATGTTTGATTTTTGGGAAGGAGAGAACCTTGGCAGATGATAGATGAAGTATAGAATATGATTCTCTCTCCCTCCCCCCTTCTATTCCAAAGAGCTCAGCAAAGGAGCTGCAATAACCAGAAGGAGACTTGGCTTTAAATTAAACTATATATTGGATATAGAAGAGTGTTCTGACCCCCTCTTCTCCGCTTGTTCAAAGACGACAGTCAGACAGACTTAAAAGGAAAGAACTTTATCAGCCTCGACTCACGCTGGCTGCAAGCCCAAAAATAAACATAAATAAAGTCTCTGGCAAGAAGATAACAGAATGTGAAAAGAAAGATCTCTTACAAAGCAATTCACTTCTCCAAGTGTCTCTTTGAATCACGGTTACAGAAAGCAAATCACTTATCCAAGTGTCTCTCACAAACAAATCACGACCGATGCACAATGAACGTTGACTTCTGCAACCAGGGCGTGGCACCATCCGTCCTTTTATCTCCAGAAGACGACACTAACAAGCCCCAGCTGCATTGTTAATCCCGACTCAACTCACAGCAAACTTCTGCTGAGTCACAACAGAAGAGTAAGAAAAAGGATGTAAAAGAAAAGAAAAAAAAGTTAAACATTGGGCCAGTTATTGGAGTGACCCATGGAGTGACATGCTATGCAGTAATGCAATTCAGCTGGTTCTGTGCAGTTCGGGCGAACTGGTAGCGGCAGCAGGAGGAGGTCCGCCCACCCACCCAGACATCATCACGTCCCATTTTTGACGCTCTGTGCATGCGTGGAACATCCTGCACGCGCACCCACATTTGCGAACCGATAGCAAAGGTAAGGGAATACCACCCCTGATGCCATGGCATTTTAAAGCTAGCAATACTTGGCAGTATTTATTTCCCGATCCAAAATGTATCCTCCAAAACCACCATGCAGAGTTTCTCAGACATGCGTGCTTAGCATCGAGGATGACAGGGAAGTCGGTGGAAGTGTTTTGGTGTATCCATAGAAACCGCATCCCTGTTTTTCAAATTCTGAAAGCAGATCCTCATTGGGGTGTTCCTCAGAGCTGTTTCCTCAGAGAAGCCTTTCTGTGATACAGCAAAACATTTATACCAGTCACGTGTTCCTCTCTTGTTAGAGAGACAATGGTGAGGAATGGGAGCGACAGAGCAGTGATACTTCAATAGTGTGGCAGGGTCACCCTATTGTTACAATGCAACCTTTGGCTCCAACTCTCTCTTATTTATGCTTGTTTTCTTGTAACTGTCGCTGGTAAACGTTGACACTTACATGTAGTTTCTTTCAGGGAAATATTGTATAAATGTTGTGAAGATCTTTCCTTCCCTCTTCCCCACCCGCTGCCTCTCAATATGCTTATTTAGGGATGCATAGAACAGTGTAACTCCAAGTCATGCAACTATCATTCATTCATTCATTCATTCATTCATTCATTCATTCATTCATTCATTCATTCACCAGTTTTAAGTCACTTTTTTCAGTGCCATTATAACAGTCACCAAATGAATGGTTGTAAGTCAAGGACTACCTCTACTGGTCTAGTAGCAAAGAGGAAATAGTCATAGCATTCTAGTTTTGGTCCAATCTCAAGATACTCGGAACAATTTATTATTCTGGATAATTTATTTCCAGAAAACCAAACCATCCCTTTAATGGCCAGATTGACATACTCTGTAATTGTTGCAATATGTTCCATCCTTAGAACTGTAGTTTTTGCACATGCCAGAAATACTTGTAATACTCCCAGTGCTAACAGTGCTTGCTAGGGTCATACGAACAGAAGCATTGAATCCTATTGGATTGGATTCCTTCCCCCACTAATCGAACTGTCTGTTCTTTCAGTAGCTGATCAACTGCAGAAGGAAGCTGTTCTGACCCCCTCCTCCATCCAGTAACGAAAGCCGAGACAAGCTTAATTAGAATGTCCTTTAATAACAAGACCAGAATCTTGGTGGCTGAAAGCCAAGCAAACAAACAGATAAGGACCTTGGCAGCAAGTCCGACAAACCTTGGCAGCAATTCAGACAAACCTTGGCAGCAATCCAGATTGCTAAGTTAGTTACGTTCTCTTTAGTCAATGCGTTGACTTCTGCAAGAGGGGCGTGTCACAAGCAGTCTTTTTTATAGTCTGGAGAGGAGCCTAATGACCACCAGCTGAGCGCAATTACCTCCTGTAATTACGTAATTGTTCTTGACGCCAAGTAGCTCTTCGATGGCGTGCATCCAGGAACAACTCACTGACGGTTTCTGGATCACTCTGCCTTGTCTCCTCCCTACTGGTCCAAGGCTCAGGAGCCACCTGGTGGCCAACCAGCCTCTCTGCGCCATGCTCGGAGTCGGAACTCTGTCCAGGGTCCTCCACCTCCTCCAGAGCCGACTCAGAGGGCCCCTTGCTGTCAGAGTCTGGTGGCAGCTCCAACAGCACACAACAGAAGCCCAGTAGTCTTCTGACAGATGGTCTTTGAGGCAGTCCAACTGCCATTACCGCTAATAGCCATAGATCCTCATGACTTCCATGAACTCACTCAACTTCTTTTGGAAGACCATCAAATTTCAAGGGAAAGTAACATCAATGGCTATAAATTACAACATAATCAGCTTTATGGGGAGCCTGCCATACTTCTATAAGAACTCTGATTAGCTCAAATGTCAAGTAGAGCTGAGGAAGTTCGTATTAATGATCTGCTATCAGCACAGCAAAATCTGATTTCCAGGTTCTACATAATTTTAAGCTCATTGGTTGTTATGCAGGGAATGCTATCTATGAGTTAAATTTACATGGTTTAAATTTTTTTGTGTTAGGTAGGTCTAGGCTGCGTTAATGTACACAACCTGCCCTTTGAGCACATTGTGGGCCATAAAAATAAAAATTTAAAAATGTTTGTATTTTGTTACACTGTATTTGCCTATCCAGGAATAATTTTGAACGGAAAACAGCTTTGAGGGTCATTTTTGAAGAGAAAGGCAGCATATATTGGTATTGGACCTGGGTACTTGAGAGACCGCCTGCTGCCAATTACCTCCACTAGACCGATTAGATCCCACAGATTAGGCCTCCTCCGAATTCCATCCGCCGGCCAGTGCTGACTGGCGACTACCCGGAGGAGAGCCTTCTCTGTGGCTGCTCCGACCCTCTGGAACGAACTCCCCGTGGAGATTCGAACCCTCACCACCCTCCAGGCCTTCCGCAAAGCCCTTAAAACCTGGCTGTTCTGACAGGCCTGGGGCTAAAGAACCGTTGCCCCCGTCTCGAATGGTATGACTGCTGTGTTTTAATCATGCACTGTTTTTTATGTCGTTTTAAATTCTTGTTTGTATCCCCCTTCCCTGGTTGAGCTGTGAGCCGCCCTGAGTCCCCTTCGGGGGAAAAGGGTGGCATATAAATAAAATCAATACAAATCAATACAATATAAATCAAGTCAATAAAAAAGTAAGTATGACAAATAAAGTAGGTTTAAGAGGAACTGACGGACTGTGGAGAGCACTTACACCTCACTGTTGCCAAATATTATGAATATGTTCAGACTTCAGATTCACAGAATATAACGCAACCAATTTTGTTGGAGTCTTCGAAGGTTCAGCTATTAAGTCCTAGCTTAAATACAAACTTAATCCAGTCTTTAGTAGCTGCATTTCAGTGGGTATTTATTTTTCTGATCAGAAAAATATTGTGTTGGAATACTTGGCATTGTTACAGTTAAATGCCTTAGCTTAAAACACACATTTACTGAAAATATAGAGGGAGATAAAATATTGTTTGCATAGTTATGCAACCCAAATACTACATAGTGCAGAACACACAGCTTTTATATCTACTGTAACTCTTAACTCAGTATTAACAGCTACCCCAATGCTTTATGAAGAAACCCAGTAGCATTCAGAACATCATTTCTAAGTTTGAGTCCCAGCAACTTGGCTTTGAACTGTCAGGCAACATCTTCCTCTACATCCTAGAGCGGGTGTCGGCAACCTGCGGCCCAAGAGCCGCATGCGGCTCTTTGACCCTTCTCATGCGGCTCCCTGCTGACCCAATCGCGCAATCTGCTCTCCGCCCCGAGAAGGCACAAGCCTCTTGCCTGCTTTTGCAATTCCGCGTCCTTCGCAGGCAACTCAGTGTCGAGAATAGCTCCAGCCCTTCTCTTGCGCTCATCTCTTGCACGTGCCGTGAGGTGAGTAACCGGCTATACAGTGCAGGGGAGCCACGCTGTGCAGGAGACTCCTCAGCATCAGACACAGGCCAGCACGAGCCGCGGTCCCCTTCGTGTTGGCTCAGGAAGGAGAGGAATGGGGAGCAGCAGCTGGTTGGATGCAGGGATGGAAGAGCTCCAGCTGACCTGTGCTGCACAGGGCTCTCCTTGCACAGGGCTCTGGAACTCTTCCCTCTCTGCATCCAGAGACGGCTGCTGCGGCTCCTTCCTGAGCCAACACTAAGGAGACCGCGGCTGGCGCTGACCTGAGTCTGGCACTGAGGAGTCTCCTATGCAGCGTGGCTCTCCTGTGCAGCGCAGCCAGCTACTTACTTCTCAGTGGCGGCAGCGGAAGGGGTCGCTGTCCCCGCCGCTGTGATCCCGGCCCAGGAGGGCATTTTGCTTGCACGCACAAGAAAGAGATGAAAGAGAAAAGGGGAGAAAGAGAGAGAGAGAGAGCTGGAAGGAGAGAATGGGAGAGAAGGAAAAGAGAGGGAAAAATTAGAGAGAGAAGGGGAGAGGGAGAAAGAAATGAAAGCGAGCTGAAGGGAGAGAATGGGAGAGAGGGAAAAGAGAGGGAAACAAATCGGGAAAGGATGGATGAGAAAAGAAAGAAAGAAAGAAACTAACTTTCTCAGACCTATGACGAAAGCAATGGCAAGCTATATCTCTTGCCAAGAAAACTGCAGTTTGCCAGAAGGCACAAATTGGAAGCAAGTCTGATTTTTTTAAAAAGAAAATTACAGAGATGGCAAAAAAAAAAAAAAAATGTATCTGAAAATAAGATGATAATTTCGTATAACGTATTATGTTGTCAAACTCAAAAGAAATCAAAATATATATGCTATTGCTGTTAGTACAATCTTGCCAGCTTCTATCAACTTAGAGTTCACTATGAAAAGATTACAGAGAAGCAATTTCCTACAATTAATAACTTTATTTTGGATTCGCTATCGTATTCAATGAGAATGAGTCCTGGCTGGGGGATTCTGGGAGTTGAAGTCCACAGGACTTAAAGTCGCCAAGGTTGAGAAACACTGCTCTGAGTGTTTAAGGTTGCAGGCCCCTGCCCTAGAGAAAGAACAGCATGCCTTTGCTAAGTAGAAGGTTACAAATGGAGGACAAGGCATGGGTCCCTGCAAATTTTAGAGAAATGCACGGAGGTCTCAAGAGGTCTACAAGACTGGTCCAGTCATCAGTACGACCCTCGAATCATATCCTGTGTGGATATTCCTAAATTATCTTGGTATATAATTGCAGACATGGATGTACATGAACTTGAGGAAGTCTTGTACTTTTTCATTCATTTTCTACGATTTCTATCCTAGCTTCTTATCAAACTCTAGAGTACTTATACAATCCCCTCTCCTCCCCTAAGAAATGCACCTAGCACTAATATTTCTTTTAGGTGCTAGAGAAAACTGACTTTATTAAAACGCCTTTTCAATATAATTGACATACTTCCATTTTTAATAATATTCATTGGTTTTAAGTATATATATATACTTAATACTTATATATATATATATGTGTGTATGTGTGTGTGTGTGTGTGTGTGTGTGTGTGTGTGTGTTTATTTGTGCTGATAAATAAATAAAGGGAGACTAGTGTAGATCTATTTCAAGCTATTTAGCTCTCATCAGCTAGCCATACCCTTACTGGGATTCGAACCTGTGCTGTATTGCATCTTAGGCAAACGTCTTAGCCATTATGCCACAGGTCTCCTCCATACACACACACACACACACACACACACACACACACACACACACACACACGTATATACATACACACATACACACATACACAAACATGCATAATGTACATACACATATCTGCATGTACACACACACACACACACACACACACACACACACACACACAATTTTTTGTAGATTGCTGCATGGCACCCAGAGTTACTTTCCATGAGATGGACAGCCACGGTATGTAAATTTGATTAATAAACAAATAATTTTGTTTGAATCATCTTTTGCTTGATATATGTGTGTGTGTGTGTGTGTGTGTTGGTATGTATGTATGTGTGTGTGTGTATAAGTATATGTATACTTATACAAACACACATACATACTCTGTCCTGAAATCAATGTTGATAAACAAAAGAATATTTACATTATTTACATTTACATTCATTACATTTACCTTACATTAAATCCTGTTAGGGTTGTGTTTAACAACTTGAATATAAAAGTCTATTTTTAAATCCCTCGAAGAAAACTATTATTTGCTTTTATTTAGACCACCAGATTTGATACTCCCCCTCAAATCCTGGCAATATGGACAAATTTCATCTTCAGTACCTCGGTTTGAGAAGTCTTTCCTCAAAGTAAAATATGATATAGCAATAAGCCATAGAGGCTAAATAATGTTGCTTTGAATTATGTCCCTAGTCATTCTCCACCATCTGATGTCCTCCCCGTCATATAAGAAAATTTACCAGGCATTAATTTCAGAAAGGAATTAATGAAGGAGAGACATTAATGGGTAAGCGAAGAATTAATTCAGTGTGCCTGAATGGCATACAAATCCATTTATATTGAGTTGTGAATATATGAAGCATACATACACATTATACTTATGTTAGAAGTATAATTTATATTTTAGGCTTGCAAAAGCTAATTCTGGCAGGCAGTATTTCTGGAATGTAGATAACGTTACTGCAGTTACCAAAACTAGGCCTAATGCTTTTGACAATGCAGCTTAATGTCTATTTGTGACTTGTTGCCATGGAAAAATCCTAATAGGAAGATAGGACATGCTTAATATGCATGTAGAGGTTTCTCGGAAACCAACTATGTGCAATATTAATCATAATGAGTTTATTGTTCCAGCTGCCTGCGTTGTATGTTTATTTTCCTAAAATATATACTCTTTGAAACTTCCTATTTCAAAATAATTGAAATATAAACGTACAGAGATATTTGCTAATCCAAGTACCTATAAAACAGGAAATGGACCAGTGGTGGGTTTCAAAAATTGTTCGAACCTACTCTGTGGGTGTGGCCTCCTTTGTGGGAGTGGCTTGCCGCCCATGTGACCTGATGGGAGTGGCTTGCCGCCCATGTGACTGGATATGAAGATGCCGACGACACTTGTCAGAACCACCTTAAATTACCTCACACACAGCACTGGCATGCATAAGAATATGATGTAAACTTGTTTTTTAAAAGGCATCTTTGGTTTGCGTTAAAACAACTTCAACACACGCAATGTTCTGATTGCACCACAAACGGAGTAGTCATCCTTACCTTTCACAGAGGCCCTGAGTTTTATAAATATGAGCATGATAGGGTAGAATAATCATATCCAAGGACCAGTGGTGGGTTTCAAAAAATTTTGGAACCTCTTCTGTAGGTGTGGCCTGCTTTCCGGGTCCACTGGTGGAACCTCTTCTAACCAGTTCGGTAGATTTGACGAACCTGTTCTACCGAATAGGTGCGAACTGGTAGGAACCCACCTCTGAAATGGACACTACTCATGACCACAGAACCAAACTCTGGCAAGGAGTAGTAGCTTCAATGATCTGTTGGATTATTTCTGGGTCAAAATTTCCAAGATGGTGGCTGCAGCATCCTGGCATTTTGCACATTTTGATGATTCCCTCCTTTTTTGTGTATATCCCCAAGGAAAGAGATTATTTTATTGGAAGTAAAATTTAAACTATGTCAGATTTCTTATTCAAGAAAAGCAGAAGGAGGAAAAGTTGAAAGAAGATTTGTAGAAGATTTGCACTATGGTGGTGCAGTGGTTAGAATAGAATGCAGCACTGCAGGCTATCTCTGCTGACTGCTGGCTTCTAGCAGTTCAGAGCCATTCAGAGCAGTTCAAGGTGGCGCAGTGGGTAGAGTGCAGTACTGCAAGCTACTTCAGCTGACTGCTAGTTGCAGTTCGGCGGTTCAAATCTCACCGGCTCAAGGTTGACTCAGCCTTCCATCCTTCCGAGGTGGGTAAAATGAGGACCCGGATTGTTGGGGGCAATATGCTGACTCTGTAAACCGCTTAGAGAGGGCTGAAAGCCCTATGAAGCGGTATATAAGTCTAACTGCTATTGCTATTGCTAGTTCAGTTCGATTCTCACCAGCTCAAGGTTGACTCAGCCTTCCATCATTCTGAGGACGCAGCTTGTTGGGAGCAAGATTCAGGAAATCACTTACAGAGGGCTGTAATAAAGCATGGTGAAGCAGTATATCAGTCTAACTGCTATTGCCATTGTTATTGCTATATTGTAATGGGAAGAATAAGAGACGTGGTGGCTCAGCGGATAAGACGCCGAGCTTGTCGATCAGAAAGGTCAGCAGTTCAGCGGTTTGAATCCCTAGCGTCGTGTGATGGAGTGAGCTCCCATTACTTGTCTCAGCTTCTGCCAACCTAGCAGTTCGAAAGCATGTAAAAATGCAAGTAGACAAATAGAAACCACCTTTGGAGGGAAACAGTGGTGGGTTGCCAATTTTTGTTTCTACCAGTTCGGGTGCACGCACGATGCTTCTGCGCATGTGTGGGAGGATCCTTCTGCCGCCGCTATTACACTTTCAGCCAATCCGGGCCAAGCTGACAGCAACCCACCTCTGGTGGGAAGGTAACAGTGTTCCATGTGCCTTCAGCATTTAGTCATGCTGGCCACATGACCACGGAGACGTCTTTGGACAGCGCTGGCTCTTCAGCTTTGAAACGGAGATGAGCACCGCCCTCTAGAGTCAGGAATGACGAGCACATATGTGCGAGGGGAAGCTTTACCTTTACCTTAATTGGAAGGAATGACTGAGGGACAGAGGAAGAGCTGTTAATTTGACAATGGACAGATAAAAGAACCTTGAGTCTGGAGAAGAACTGTAATCTGACAAAAGCTCTTACAAGGCTGTCTTTAGTTCTCATAGAAATAAAAGGAGGGAGAAGGGAAGCATATTCAGGCTTGCAAGACTCTCTCACTATAACCTTATAATAAAACTAGTATTAGCCCGAAGTCCAATCTCCCTTGAATGGCTAACATTCAAGGTAGCAACTCTTCCTCTATATTTCAATATGGGCAGAAGGATCTGAGATGTGCCTCAGATCCAATCCAAGATCTAATTCTGAAAGGGCTTCTATTGCTCCTGATTTATTCTGCAGCTCCTTGAGATGAAGCAGGAGGTTTATTAAGTGGTCCAAACTAAAATTGGACTTTTGGGAGACATCCTAGGGGAAAATAGTGATTTCCCATCAATGCTTCTCAGTGCTGCAGAATACAGATGCCGTATCTGGAAACACACAAAACTATGTTTAGGTTTTATTAAAACATTCCTAAAAGCCTGGAAGAATAGATGTTGATGAATGGAGGGACCATGTCCAAAATAAAATAATGGCTTAGAAAGCAAATGCTTTTATCCTCATAAAAAAATAAGGTACTCCCTAATATTTTTGTATACAGAAAGTAAACAGTGTATCACATTAGACTTTTAAATTAAGATTTGGCAGCCTGTGACTATTCGGTTAGTGCAATCTCTGTCTCTCTTGGCAGCCCACTGGAAAAGGAATGAGACATGACAAGAGAAAGAGAAGGAAATTCCTGTATCCGCAATCAGGCTTCTACCCCAACCATGGTTAGCTATGATCCCATTCAATGCCGACCCATAACAACCATTAAGTTAGTCATTGGAGAATTTCTACCCATGAGGCCCGCTAAGAAAAAAGATCCTCATCCATGAATTAAAACATCACTACTAATAAGGAATAGGAAATAATCATGAGAGAATCTATATCAGGGTTCCCCCCCCCCACAAAAACACACATCTGGAATGGCTGGGTTGAAATTGGAAGGTGCGCAGAGGCACCCCTGGCAGGGTTAGCCACAGTTGCACAATTGAAGCCTTATCTCTTTTTTTAACACATGCTGCATGTGTAACACACCTTTAAAAAAAGGGGTGGCATGTTCATTGTGTGATCGTATCTGCCATCTTGATTTTTTTTAATGTTCTATGTGAATCTCCACGAAGTTGCATTTACCTACTGGATGCCATTTCAGTGTGCAACAAACCTCAGATTTCTTCCCATGAAGAAAACCAAATTAAACATAATAGGCCAGCCCATATAATCAACGTAATTTCCATAGAATGCAATGTGTACACTTCTGTTTTGTACAGCATTAGAATCAACTGCTTTCCCAAATCAGTGTGGCTATTATAGGCTCTAGATATTGCCTTGATTGTGGCCAACAATTGCAGTGTTCCTTTGTGTCATAACATCCTTCTCAGATGTTAATTTATAGCCAACAAACCTTTGCCTTTTAAAATACATTTTTGTTCTTCTGTCAACCACAGCATGATTCATTGTCCCTCCCCTCAACTCCATTGTTCCTTTAAAATGCATTTTCATGGATTTGTTTCAGAATGATGTGAGGCAGTTGAATGATGTGATCTAGGCCTCATATATGGAGCACATCCTGGCACATCTGTTTCATAATAAGACTAGCATCTAAGGCAAGGTTTCTTGTTTCTTATTAGTTATGAATGAAGTGTGACTCACACCTTATGTAATCAAGATGCGGGGGAGGGGGGGAATGGATCAGGATGTGAAAGTCTACAGTGCGATTCTGCATTTTGGGCCTGGGCTTGAAAAAAGGAAAGTTATCCAGAAACTGAAATGATTCTGTACTCCTTGAGAATGAGGTTTATTTTCTGCTGCTTTACAAGTTGGGGAATTTATATTTCCCTCTCAGTTTGGCTCTATTAACATTTAACTAATGAACCTAAAGAAGCAAATATTTCCTAGTATTTAATTGCAAAGTTGTGTCCGACCCATCGCAACCCCATGGACAACGCTCCTCCAGGCCTTCCTGTCCTCTACCATCCTCTGGAGTCCATTTAAGCTCATGCCTACTGCTTCAGTGTTCCTAGTAAAAGGACCATGAATTAAGTTGCATTCTCTTTAAAAAAATCCTAATCTAAAGAATAATAGCTCTATTCCTAATTTCAGTTCTCTGCTCACCAGGAGACTCGTGATATTCCTTCTAGAGGAGGGTTGTCCAATCTTGGCAACTTTTAAGACTTTGGGAAGTTGCCAAGGGTGGATATTCTAGAGCTTGAAATAGAATTTATGGAACTAATAGGCTTTTATGGCCTGAAAGATGAAAGGAGATTTACTTCTGTTTTGGTGCTTCAATACTCCTGCAGACATCTTTCAACTTGCCTTGTGTCGTAAAAGGCAAATCCCTTATGCTTGGGAATGTAGGTCGTCCAGTTCAACATGTAAATATCAGAATCAGGCTAGTAGATCCAACAAGGTTGTAGAGAACTTTTCCATCCTTGGTAAACATTCCAGCCCTGAAACTTTTTTGGGAAGGTCTCCAAAGCCTGCTCAAAAGGGTGAGATTTTAATCTTCATAAAAATAATGTCAAAAAGATAAAAATAAGTTTCTGGAGACCAGTCATGGGGTGTGTCGCCATAAACTATAATATAATGTTTGCTATGCTATTGAATTTATTGCAGAAAAAAAATTGTTCCCGCTGTTCTTATCCTTCTATGAAATTTTGGAGAAAGATTTCTGTTTCTTATCACAATTTGGAGGATTTGGGGTTCCAGTTTATTCATGCAAGTATTTAATTTTTAAATAAGCCTATAAATTGTTTACTTAAAAAAAAGAAAGAGATGTTGCATGAATCTGAGAAGCTCAGAAACCTATAAAATCTATAAAAATATATAGTTTCAGTATATTCTATGTATGATTAAAGACAGTGTTGCTGAATGGTGACATTCAGAAGGTTTGGACTAAAGTTCCCATCATTCTCTCACGTATAGAAATACATGGGAGTTGCACAAGGGTGGGTTCCTGCCAGTTCTAACCTCTTCTATAGAAGAGGTTCCACAAATCCACAGTGTCATTTAGAACAGGTTCCAGCTCCTCCCCCTGCCTGTCTGTACATCATCAAGATGAAGAGCAAGAGGAGGAATTCTGGGAGTTGAAGTCCACAAGTCTTAAAGATGTCAAGTTTGAACACTCCTGGGTTTTTTTTCTAAAGGGTTAGGGGTGCAAGGGTCTTGTAACTTGATAGCTTTAAGACTTGCACGGTTCAATGCCAGAGTTCCTGAGCCAACATGACTGGAAGAGGAATTCTGGGAATTGAAGTCCACAAGTCTTAAAGCTGTCAAGTTTGAACACCTCTGGGGTTTTTTTTCCCTAAAGGGTTAGGGGTGCAAGGGTCTTGTAACTTGACAGCTTTAAGACTTGCATGCTTCAAATGCCAGAGTTTCTGAGCCAACATTTTGGTTGCTAAGCAAGAGCGTTGTTAAGTAAGTTCCACCACATTTTACACCCACCCAGTCACATGGCTGGCAAGCCACTCCTACCCAATCACATGGCCGGCAAGCCACTCCCACAAAGCAGGCCACACCTAC
This sequence comes from Thamnophis elegans, assembly GCF_009769535.1. Taxonomy (NCBI): domain Eukaryota; kingdom Metazoa; phylum Chordata; class Lepidosauria; order Squamata; family Natricidae; genus Thamnophis; species Thamnophis elegans. Next base: position 10,118,692 of record NC_045543.1, on the reverse strand, counting down.
AGAAGAGGTTCTAAATTTTTTTGAAACCCACCACTGGAGTTGCAGTCCAAAACATCTAGAAGGTTCAAATTGTCTTTTACTTCAGTAGATTAATTTCCTGAAAAAGTAATTTACTATTCTGTAGGGTTTTTTTTGGTGGGATGAACAAAAAAAAAGCGTAGCAATTACTTTCATTTAGCACAAGGGTGAGCATTTTTTTTAGCCCGGGGAATATACTTTAGAGTCACCCTGGGGTTCAAAGACACTATGGCAAGTGAGATTGGACATAATCCTGATGGGAAGGGATAAAATGTCGAGACCCATTTTTCATTAAAAGTTTTTGGGAGAGGTTTACAAGGTGAATTTAGGGCTGTCAGACTTTCAAGGGTACTAATTAATTCATTTTTGTGCTTTAAAGGGGCATTATAACTACTTTAAGTGCCTCTGCAGCACTTAAGAGAACTATTTTACCTTTTATGCCCATCAAAACAGAAGAGCCTGTAAACTTTATCATTGGGTTTATACCTTTTCCTTTATTTTATTGCAGAGTCCAAATGATTTATTGCAAAACCACTATGGGCAAGACTAAAAAGTTATTGTCTGACTTTGATAATTTGCGAGGCTACCTACTCCTTTTGGCAGGAATCCAGTCAATGTTCTCAGATAAAAGACTGCAAGGATATTTCAAAGATTCAGGGATGGAAGCTGAAGATTTATTCCTCCTCACAGAGAAATGGTTATTTAGGGATAATCCCACTTCTAAACACTGTAAATAGATTATTATTATTATCTCTGGCTGCACAGTCAGCATGATGTTTAGATTGGATTTGGCATTTTTATCCATCTATCGATTCCTTTCCAAAGACCTGGGATAGGTAAATATTGTTGTTTGATGGTATTAATGGTATTGTCACAAGATGTAAGCTTTTCCAAGTAAAGCTGCCTTTTGCAATGGACTGATGATGATTTTGTCAATGCCGTTTGGGTTCAAGTGATGCTCCAGATGTTTTGGGATTGCACCCAAGGCATCTATTGATATTGGTTCTATTTTGCTTTTTTTATTTTGGCTAGCCATTCTAACTACTTCTATTTATAGATCTTTGTACTTTGTGATATTTCCTAATTCTTTTTCTTCTATTCTGCTGTCTCCAGGTATGTCCACTATCCAAGGTTTTTGTCTTCCTTGTCAAAAATTGTTAAGTCAAGGTGTTATGTGGCAGGAACCTGCCCATGTGAATTCCAATGTATCAGAGCAATTAAACTTCCTCATTTTCTATTATTTTGTCTGTTTTATAGATGTATAGACCATACATTCTTCCTTGCAGGCTAATGGTATAGCAATAGCAATAGCAGTTAGACTTATATACCGTTTCATAGGGCTTTCAGCCCTCTCTAAGCGGTTTACAGAGTCAGCATATTGCCCCCAACAACAATCTGGGTCCTCATTTCACCCACCTCGGAAGGATGGAAGGCTGAGTCAATCTTGAGCCTGGTGAGATTTGAACAGCCGAACTGCAGATAACAGTCAGCTGAAGTAGCCTGCAGTACTGCACTCTACCCACTGCGCCACCTCGGCTCGGTATTTCTTGTAGGCATTTCAGTGCACCATTGTTGTTTTGTTATGCTGTTGTTTGTAGTCACTGTGTAATCTTCTTGCAGCAGCTAACTAGGTATATCATTGCTTCAGCCTTTTTGCAGAGGCGGCATTTGCTGTCTGTTGCTGTTTTTAAAATTCTGGCTTTATATTCATTTGTTCTTAAGGTTTGGTGTTATGCAGCCAGAATTACTGTATTTTTCGGAGGATAAGACACATCGGAGTATAAGACGCACCATGATTTTGAAGAGATAAATTAAAAAAAAAGGTTTTGCACTCTGAAGACCTCCCAAACCCTCTGCACGCCTCATTTTTTTGGGGAAAAAAAAAGCGAGCATGCAGAGCTTTGGGAGGCTTGTAGGGTGCTCTTGGGGGCTGGGGGGGGGCAAAAATGAGCAAAAAATCATTTGCAAGCCTCCCAAACCCTCTGCATGTCCATTTTTGTAAAGGGGGGGGGTTGGGAGACCAAAAATGCTGTATTCAGTGTATAAGATGCATCCAGATTTTCACCCTCTTTTTTGAGAGGAAAAGGTGCATCTTATACTCCGAAAAATTAGATAGCCTGTTTCTTTCTTTAATTTTGCTGCTCTTAGCCATTGTCAGATTTTATAATCTGCTTTATCTGTTGTTGTTATTATTGTTATTATTATGGTTTGTCACACAGTCAGCCAGATGTTCAGACTGGAATTGGCATTTTTATCTACCTATTGAGTCCTTTCCAAGGACCTGGGATAGGCAGATGTGGATGTTTGATGGTGTTGTAGATATCATAATTATTATTAGTGATGGTAGTAGTAGTATTTGGACGGAAAAACACTTGAGATTATCTTACTCTTAATGACTCATTAAAAAGTATTTGATGTACTGTCTAATAATTTAGAATGATTTTTTCCCCCAATGATTAGAAGTTATTTTCCTGTTTGTACCTGTATCATAGTAGTTTCTAAAACTCCCAAATTGTTGAATTAAAAATGTTTTGAAAGCCACCATTATTTATTTATTTATTTTGAAAGAGCTAAAGATGGATATTTCCAACTTCAATGGAATTATCTTATTATAAAAGTTTTGTTTCTTATGATTTTAAGATGAGACTAATTTACCAATGTTTACTTCTTTGCACAGCTCAGCAGATGTTTAGGAAAAAGTATATGTCTGCTGTTTTATGTTACAGATGTTAAATGAGAGACTGCCTCCTGCTGATTACCTCCCATAGACCGATTAGATCTCACAGGTTAGGTCTCCTCCGGATTCCATCTGCCAGCCAATGTCGGCTGGCGACTCCCCAGGGGAGAGCCTTCTCTGTTGCAGCTCCAGCCCTTTGGAACGACCTCCCCGTGGAGATCCGGACCCTTACTACCCTCCCGGCCTTCCGCAAAGCCACCAAGCCCTGGCTGCTCCAGCAGGCCGGGGGGGCTTGTGAAACATCCAGCCCCACGGTAACTGTGAATGTTGTATATTTTAAAGTATTGGTATTGGTATTGGTATTTTATTATTTGTATGCTGTCCTTCTCCGGGAGGACTCAGGGCGGCGAACAATTCAAAGGGGAAAAAAAGGGGGAACATAAAAGACAAAATACAAATAATAAAAGTAGGCAACAGTCGCACAACCATACATGTCGAGAGGGGAGGGAACTCATCACCCCCAAATTATCCTATCAATCTGAGCCACCCCATTATAGCAATTCAGTTTATTTGGTAGCCCATATCACTTATGCAAAACAAATAATTAATCCCAAATATTCTTAGTACAACACACTTAATAGAAGAAAAAAAAACCTTTTTATATCTCCTCTTTCTCCTTCTCCCTCTCCCTCTCTTTCCCTCTGTCCCCCACCTTCAATTTCACCCAAATCATCACTGAACTGTCCTTCCTTTGATTGCAGATATTTAGTTTGTAGCTCAGAAGCTGCAGCAAATAACAGGATGGGCATTTAAACCACCAAATAAACATTATATGCATTCAGTTCCTCTCAGCAAGCAAAGGACACAGCCATCTGCACTACAATGAAATTGTCACCTTCTGTATCATTATCAAATCAGAGCTTCTAGGCTGCATATAACATCTTTCTGTCTGGCTAAAAATGAGAGCCATCAGTCCCCCCCACAACCCCCATGTCAAACACCAATTAATACATCCATATGCTAGCCATGGATGTTGCAATTCATCAAAACAAGGACAAATGGAAGATAACAGACATCACTTGTATCAACTCCTGTCTCTCTGCCAAATTATAAGCATATTTCATTTTCTCCTCTAATGGGAGTATTTTTTTTTAAAAAAAGAGGCACATTTATATTTCATATGACATCTGCATTCTTTGATCATGCTAAAGTGACAGCTGCTGAGGAGGTCCTAACAGATTCAGCCATTACTCCCACCTAAATATCCCCATTGATTAAAAAAAAAATCAGTCCAGAAGATACATTCTTATTTTCTTTAATGTGGCTGTACTTTTTAACACTGTATAATAGGTAGTCCTCGAGTTATGGAGTCCAACATTTATGTTGCTAAGTGAAACATTTGTTAAGTGAGTGTGGGCTGGTTGATATCTATGTTAATTCCCATTTCTAGATTCATTAAATTGTAAATATATCCTTTTTATCTTCCTTATCACACTGCTCATTGCCCTATCACTAGAGTGAGTAGGCAACAATTTCAGGAAAGAAACAGGAAATTCTGCTAACCCCCCACTTTCTTATAAAGATACCTCATGACATGGTTTTCTTTTAAAGTAAAGCACTTTCCCCTTGAGGGTCCCTGTCCATTTGGGCTACAACACTTCAATTTGTTTCTGGGTAGTCCAGGGGTGGGTTTCAACTGGTTCGCGGCGGTCCCCACAAACCGGTTGGTCGGCGAACCCGGAAGTAAGTAACTTCCGGGAACGGCGAAGGGCCCAGCCGCCCGCCCGCGCTCCTTACCCAGTTTTGATGAGTTCTGCGCTTCCACGCATGCGCAGGACGCATACAGCGCCTGCGCGATCCTCCAGGAGCAGCTGGAGCATCGCACAGACACTAGTACGCATGCGTGCACTGCGCGCGTGCACGAGGATGCCGCCGGCCCCGTTCCAACCGAACCGGTTGGAACGGGGCGAGAAACCCACCCTTGGGGTAGTCTCAGCAGTTCATTGACTACAGAGGAAGAGCCTTCCTTTCATTTAAGCCAGTGCTTCTAATAAGCATAGATAGGTTCTAGGCAGGGGTGGGTTCCTGCCAGTTCTAACCTCTTCTATAGAAGAGGTTCCACAAATCTACAGCACCATTTAGAACCGGTTCCAGCTCCCTCCCTCCCCTCGCCCGTCTGCACATCATCAAGATGAAGAGCAAGAGGAGGAATTCTGGGAGTTGAAGTCCACAAGTCTTAAAGCTGTCAAGTTTGAACACCCCTGGGTTTTTTTCCCTAAAGGTTTAGGGGGTGCAAGGGTCTTGTAACTTGACAGCTTTAAGACTTGCATGCTTCAAATGCCAGAGTTCCTGAGCCAACATTTTGGTTGCTAAGCAAGAGCGTTGTTAAGTGAGTTTTACCACATTTTACAAGTTGGCCACACCCACCCAGTCACATGGCTGGCAAGCCACTCTCACCTGGTCACATGGCCGGCAAGCCACTCCCACAAAGCAAGCCATACCTACAGAAGAGGTTCTAAAAAGTTTTGGAACCCACCATTGGTTCTACGTATATCTCACTTTAATAGTATTGCTAAAATAGCATACTGGTTGAAACCTTTATTTAGCATAGAGAAGGTTCTTGGCTTGAAACCCAGCAGATGCTGTTTTAAAAAAAAAACATCTCTCTTTTCTTTTTAAATGGCAATATTACACCTGATAAAGAACACAGTCATAAGATGCTACCAGACACTTTTCAAAAAGAGAATTGAGCACTGTGCATCAAAAGCTTACGCAGCTTAACAAGAGCAGATTGTCCCCTTTTCACTCCTTTTCCTGCAGTTTTAATTTGTTGCCCTGATAAAATGCAAGAGGAAATGTATGGCCTAGAGTCACAATGTTCTTTAGCCTGATGAATATGAACAAAGGGGAAGCTCAGTGCTTTACGGTATGGGAGTGAGAGTTTGAAAATTGGCCTGTTACCTTTATCTATGTCTCTGTGGGTTGGATTCAAATTTTGTGAAGTCAAACAATGAGGAATCCTGTGAAAGGAAAGAGGAAAAAAACCCCTGTACTAAATGTCCTACACTTCTAAAGGAGGCCAGGATAAAAAAACACATTTCTTCCAGTTAAGAAAGCTTTTGAAATATACTTTCATCAAAGGTCTGGTCACTGTCGGTAATTCTCCTAAGACCAAACTACATTTTCCTTGTGCTGGAACATGTGAGGAAATACACAGCCAGCAGAACAATGGAAGGCTGATAGAGGGAGACCAATTCATGTCAATGGATGGCAAATGGAATTGCTTATTGCAGTAAGTGTCTTCTACCGAGCGTGAGCAGACCATGAAATAGCATTTGAGTAGAAAAAGTCACCCCCAAGGGAAGAACCCTGAAGCAGACTGTAGCATTTCAATGCTTCATACAGATAGACCTCCGTGACCCGTCAAAACCACGCTCGACTAAGCCGCGCCCGATTAAACCACGTCGCTGACGTCATCAACAGGGCGACAACAGCCAGCGCAGAGAAAGAAGGGCGCTTTAAATACTACTTTGAAAGCAAACCGATTCAACTTAAGGTAAGGGTTAGATTTAGGGTTAGCTTTAGGGTTAGCTTTAGGGTTAGGTTAAGGGTTAGGGTTAGGTTTAGGGTTAGGTTAAGGGTTAGGTTTAGGGTTAGGTTTAGGGTTAGGTTTAGGGTTAGGGTTAGGGTTAGGGTTAGGGTTAGGTTAAGGGTTAGGTTTAGGGTTAGGTTTAGGGTTAGGGTTAGGGTTAGGGTTAGGGTTAGGGTTAGGTTAAGGGTTAGGTTTAGGGTTAGGTTAAGGGTTAGGGTTAGGTTTAGGGTTAGGTTAAGGGTTAGGGTTAGGGTTAGGGTTAGGTTAAGGGTTAGGTTTAGGGTTAGGTTTAGGGTTAGGTTTAGGGTTAGGTTAAGGGTTAGGTTTAGGGTTAGGTTTAGGATTAGGTTTAGGGGGTTAGGTTTAGGTTTAGGGGTTAATTTTAGGTTTAGGGTTTACAGCGTGCTTCTGTCTCCGCGCTGTTGTCGCCCTGTTGATGACGTCAGCTACGCGGTTTAGTCGGACGCGGTTTAGTCGAGCGCGGTTTTGTGGTGGAACCATAGACCTCGACTTACAACCTCAATCGAACCCAAATTTTCTGTTGTCAAGTAAGATATTTATTAAGTGAATTTTGCCCCACTTTACGTTTCCTGGCATGGTTGATAAGTGAATCACTGCCGTTATTAAGTTAGTAACCTGTTTGTTAAATGAATCTGGTTTTCCCATGACTTTGTTTATCAGAAGATGGTAGAAGGTAGATGCCGGGATTCTGCAACTGTCATAAATATGAGTCAGTTGCCAAGCATCTGAATTTTGATCGCATGACCATGGAGATGCTGCAATGGTTGTAAGTGTGAAAAAGGGCCAGCAGTCACTTTTTTGCATGGTGACGTAACTTTGAACAATCACTAAATGAACTGTTGTAAATTGAGGATTACCTGTAATCATTCCCTTACTCAAGTAAGATCTGATTAGGTAGAACTAAGAGGAGAGCAAGTAATATGTAGGATTATGTTGTTCTGGTCTTTGACCAACAAAAGAACACTCACAAAAGACTAACATTACTAGGTTCATTGCTTCATTTGCTGTGTATGAATTTAAAGTTCATAAATTCCATGCCTTGATATAGGACAATTTGCTAGTTCTTACACTGCCACAGTGCAGAATATATTTGTCAATGTGCTGTCAAATCAGGAGGAAATTCTGTCTTATCTTTTTGTAGGGAAAGGATACGCTGAATTCCAGAATAAATTTGACCAGGGATTTTCAGTTGCTGCCAACTTGCAAATCAGGTTGCATGCCTTTAATATGTAAAGACTATCTAAAGAGGAACATGATGTATATCATATTAGCATGATCAATATAATCAGCAAGCCCAAAGACAGCATTTCTACAGCATCTAATTCTAAAGGTATCTGTTTTTATCTTCACACTTAATGTGTAAAAATCAAAGGAAACCACAGCATCTATTTATTTCCTTATCAACAGAACAAGGCATAGTTGTAAAATAATAACTGGGTTTGATTTTCTCCTCTGTTTACTAAGGACCAGCTAGTGACCCATCTTAGTACATAGCTCATTTTCTGCAGTATCTAAATATTTTAATGTCCCCCCCCTTTGGGCCATTAGTAGGCAACTTAAATTCAACTAGCATTAAGATCTTCACTACTACTTACAATCTTCTGGAGCACTGAGAAAATTTGAAGTTTGCACATTTACTGCTATAGTGACTTCCTTAGAAGGCCAACTGGTGAATGTGAAGGACAACTAAGGTATCTGATAACATGAATGCAAGGCAGATGTGTGTTGTGTGTGTGATCTCAACCTGCTAACTATTCCAACTAATGTTAATGTTCCCCTTCCTAAACCATATGCACAACCCTTCCACCAAACACTATAGCTGTGATGATGAACATACGGCATGTATGGCACATGTGCCCACAGGTGGCACGCAGAGCCATTTGTTAGAGCAGGCAAGGTGTTGCTCTGTCAGCTTCAGCGTGCATACGTGTGCTGGCCAGCTAACTGGCCTTCTTTTGAGACCGTTTTTTGCCCTCCGGAGCCTTCAGGAGGCTTCCCTGAAGGCTCTGTAGGGCAAAAAACGGCCCTACGGACAAACCGGAAGTCACCGTTCTCAAACTTCCGGGTTGCCCGTACGGTTGTTTTTTTGCCCTCCAGACCCTTCTGGTAAGCTCCGGAAGTCTCTGGAGTGCCTCCAGGGGGGAGAGGAGGCTGTTTTCGCACTCCTCAGGCTCCTAGAAAGCCTTTTCAGCCTGGGGAGGGTGAAAAAAGTGGACCAAAAGTGTGTGTGAGGGTCCCGCACGCATATGTGCTGGGGTTGTGCCCATAGCATTATAGGTGGGGCACGCCCGCGCATGAACCCCTTGCTTTCCCCCCGCTTTTGGCACGAGATCCAAAAAAAGGTTAGCCATCACTGCACTATAGTGTCACAAAAATTTGTGCATCACATGTTTTGTGATTATTATGAGAATTTTTAAAGCTCAGGTCCATTCACAATTAACAAAGCAGATAACTGTATAATGCAATACTTTTTGTCATAATATTAGCTCAGTTCTGCTCAGGATATAGCTTCCATTTTTTAAAATCAAAATTCAAGGTTCCTAATGTAAAAGAAACTTTAAGAATACAGAGTAACCCATCATATATACAGTTATATTAAAAGAAGATCTTCAGTTTGATATAATTTACAGTATATTCATCTACTATTAATAGACAATACAGAAGCAAAATGGGGGAGGGGAAAAGGAAAGTAAGGATTTATTTAGAAAATATCAGGCTGATGCTAATTTTTTTAACGTACTGTAGATAATTAAAAATATATATTTTGTTTCTTTAGTTCTAAATAGGTCAGTTTTATTTGTTTTATTTTTATTTATTTAATGTATATAGCCACCTATCTCACATCAGTGATTCTGGGTGGCAAACAATTATAAAACCTCTATTGCCAGCTGTGCTTTCAGACAATACTTTAAAAGTCAATGTAAATTAAAGAAAACCCCTTTGGACTTCAGATTCAAGTCCTAATTAACAGCTTATCAGTGGAAGGGAGGGCTGCCTAATTCATTATCAAGAAGTGTCAGGCTAGAGATGCTTGCCACTCATTCTTTTTTTGTGAAGATACTTTGTCAAGCACACCACAGAGATAATTACAGAGTGACACCAGCAAAGTTACAGCTGAAGCCACCACAACATCGCTTGTGAAGTTCAAAGAGTTTGCAATGTGCTTCCAAACACCCATAAAAATCCCCACTAATATATATTCTAAAAATTGCCACTATGTTACCAATTAAACATTTAGCATAAGGCCATAATGTGCCAATACATCTCTACGTTCATTAAGAATGCACATATCGATCAACCTTTTAAAGTAAGTCTTGATGTTTGCCTCTTTACAGCAGGCTTAGTTTCAAATTCTAGGTGATTAGTCCGTGTGTGTGTGTGTGTGTGTGTTTGTGTGTTTGTGTGTGTGTATGTGTGTGTGCGTGTGCATATTCCAGCATAACTCTGGAACGCCTTGAGCAATTTCAACCAAACTTGGTACACAGATGACTTACTCTCTGGAAACAAGTAATTGTGGGGTAAGACACCCCTAACATCCCTTGGGATATGTGTTTTGTTATGATACAGCCTGTTGTGCCTTAAAATGGCTTCTACTGTACAGCGCAGTGGAGTTGCCATGGTATCGGCTTCACAGTATTCTACAAGGGGGCTCCCTCTGGTAAGGGGGAAAATCCAACATTGGAAATTATGTTTGGTCTGGACATTTTCCCCCTATAAATAAATACCCAGGCAACGACGGGTTATCAGCTAGTATTGGATATTATTGGATATTCACTCATTCAGTCTCACATTCACAGCAATTCTAGTATGAATATACTAAGATGGGACCATCTGATTCATGAAACTGTTCCAGACAGAGACAGACCACTAATGAGGGCTACATTCCCAAGAGGACAATTTGTGGGTGAAGCTGCAGAAACCATGATTTGGGGCAGGATCCAAAGTAGCTGAGGTAACCTCCCACCTTCTCCCAACATCACTTTTCCCCCCCTCCACACTTTGATATATTCATTCTCTGTAATATCTTCTCTTTTTTCCTCCCTCACAGCAGACAATCAGAGACAGAATGGCTCATCCTTGCCAGAGGCTTGATGAGAAGGATTATGTAAATAAAGCTGATAGCTTCATGAAATGAAGACCAGGATCACATGAGGCCCTGGGCCTATAGATGAAGTTGTCCACAGGGAGCATAGTATGTCATTTGATACAAAGAGAAGCTGTTAGGAATGAAGGCGAATATACGTGTCCCAGGATATTGCAGGATCCAGTTTTCCAAGCTTTTGGACTCTTCCTTGAACCCATCCTCAGGGAACTTCTCTCTAGCAAAGTGTTAACATTACTCATTTGCTTTTGATACCCTGTGGATCCTCATACCACATTTTTACAAATACATTTCTACACATCTTCCATTCTGAAGTCAACCTCATTCAATTTATTAAGATTTTCTGCCTGATAAATATGTTGGGGATAGCAATCTCCTCTTTTGCTAGCTGTTATTTCATTTTTAAAAAAATCTAATGATCTTCTTTCTTTAATTATTTATATTACTGATTGTTCTGACCCCCCTCGTTCCACACCAAAGCACACTCCGAGCCAGAGATAAATTACGGCATTTAATTAACAGACAAACAGGTCCTTGGCAGCAAACCAGCACAGACAAGCTTGGGCAGCAATAAACACAGATAAGGCTTGGCAGCAATCCAGCCTGCCAAGCTCATATAATGTTCTCCGACATTCGATCCTGTGTTGACTTCTGCAAAGAGGGGCGTGTGCACAAGTAGACTTTTTATAGTCTGGAGAGGAGCCTAATGACCACCAGTTGAGTGCAATTACCTCCTGTAACTGCACAATTGTTCCTGACACCTATTAGCTCTTTGATGCCGTGCATCCAGGAACAACTCACTACTGTCGTCTGGCTCACTCTCCCTTGTCTCCCCCCCACTGGTCCAAGGCTCAGGTGCCTCTTGGTGGCCAACCAGCCTCTCTGCGACCTACTCGGAGTCGGAACCCTGTCCAGGGTCCTCCACATCCTCCAAAGCCAACTCATAGGGCCCCTTGCTGTCAGAGTCTGGTGGCAGCTCCAACGGCTCCTGCTGGGCCACAACACTGATATTCTGCATTTAAATCTTATGCGAGACTAAAATCAATCAGAGGGTTTATTAAAAAGTTGGGGAAATGGAATGTCTTTAACCAGAGGTTTTTGTTTTGTTTATGTTTAAAAATTCAAAAACTCTTAAGTCAAACCAAAAGAAAAGAAAGAAAAAGAAACAAAACCCCCAAGTGAAGAAATACAATGAGCTTTGACTTTTCACAGATAATTATATTTGCATAGTCTCACTCCTCCCTTTAGATATGATATAAATCCCTTCAGCTCATAAGTCCAAAGTTTTGCAAAGGAGCAGTCGGTGAACACAACTTGAGTAGAGCATGAAACAGTTGTGATCCCTTCTTCATCAAGGTTTTGATAATAGGAGAGAGTTATCTGAAAGTAGATCTCATTTTTGTGTGTTGGTGGCTTAAATCTATTGTCCATTTTCCTGAATATTTGCTTCCTCTGCAAAAGAAGCTTCTGGTTTCTTGTACCTGCCCCCTCCCGTGCTCTACATGGGGCAGCCCTTGAAGAGTATTTGGAGACTTCAGCTTGTCCAGAATGCAGCCACACGAGCACCTCGGTTCACCCACGTAACACCTATCCTCCGCGAGCTGCACTGGCTGCCTATTGGTCTTCGGATACGCTTCAAGGCGCTAGTCGTCACTTATAAAGCCCTTCATGGTATTGGACCTTGGTACTTGAGAGACCGCCTGCTGCCAATTACCTCCAATAGACCAATTAGATCCCACAGATTAGGCCTCCTCCGAATTCCATCCGCCGGCCAATGCCGACTGGCGACTACCCGGAGGAGAGCCTTCTCTGTGGCTGCTCCGACCCTCTGGAACGAGCTCCCCATGGAGATTCGTACCCTCACCACCCTCCAGGCCTTCCGCAAAGCCCTTAAAACCTGGCTGTTCCGACAGGCCTGGGGCTAAAGAGCTTTTGCCCCCCTCCTCGAATGGTATGGTTGTTGTGAGTTTTAAATTGTGTATTGTTATGTTTGTCTTTTTATCCCCTGTCTGTACCCCTTCCCTGACTGAATTGTGAGCCGCCCTGAGTCCCCTTCGGGGAAAAGGGCGGCATATAAATGTTATAAATCCAATCCAATCCAAATCCAATCCCCTCCCCCATCCATTGCTGTACTCTTTTCAAGGATGAAAATAATCCATATACTTCATTCTTTCAAAGAGGCAGAAGATGCTTCCCTTGTGGCGTTTCTTCTGCTATACATCCTGGTGTCCATTGTTCTGCAGCCTGTGCTGCAGGGACCTGGATCTGCTGTGCTGATATCTGATCTGAAAAAGGCCCTTGGGAGGAATGCAGTTGACTGACAGGTGGGAAATTGGGTGCTGCGGACTGTGGAAGAAAAAGTCATGGGACTCTCTTCTCTATACCTTTTGTTTATTTTGCCATTTGATTGCCATAGGCTAGAATAAACAAAATAATTTTTGCCATTTGGAAAAATCCGGGTGACTCACGACAATTGCACCTACATGTATTTCTTCTTTAGTTATATGAAAATAATGTTCTTTTCTTTAAATTAAATCTGAAAAATTGAAAACAAAAGCAAAGAAGCAAGTTGTGGCCTAACATCATTTTTAACAAGGACATTTTAAGCTTCAGTCCTTAATCTGTAATATCTTTGTTAGCCTTTTCCCCCTCTTCATCTCATCCTGAAGCATGGTTGGTGCTCTTTCCCTTTTGCTGCTCCCACATGTCACTTCTAATGTTTCTCCTTCTACACGTAGTTACATCAATTTGGATGTTGCCCCCAAAGGATTGCTTGGACAGTCCATCCTTAACCCTGGGGGGGGGGGAATTTACGCCTCTCAGAGAGGGCTCGCAATTTGGGAGTCCTCCTGGATTCGCAGCTGAAATTGGAACATCATCTGTCAGCTGTGACTAGCGGGGCCTTTGCCCAAGTTCGTCTGGTGCACCAATTGCGGCCCTATTTGGACCGGGAGGCGCTTCTAACTGTCACTCATGCCATTGTCACCTGAGGCTAGATTATTGTAACGCACTCTACATGGAGCTACCCTTGAAAAGCGTTCGGAGACTGCAGTTAGTTCAGAATGTGGCCTCGCGGGCGATATTGGGTGTGCCGAGGTACACCCACATTACACTGGCTACCAATTGGTCTCCGGACTCAATTCAAGGTTTTGGTTATTACCTTTAAAGCCCTACATGGCTTAGGGCCAGGATACCTTCGAGACCGCCTGCTGCCACATACCTCCCAGTGGCCAGTAAGATCCCACAGATTGGGCCTCCTTCAGATGCCATCAGCCAAACAGTGTCAGCTGGTGGGCCCTCGGAAGAGAGCCTTCTCTGTGGCTTCTCTGACTCTCTGGAACCAGCTACCCCCGGAGATCCGGACCATACCCACTATCATGGCCTTCAGGAAAGCTGTAAAAACTTGGCTGTTCTGGCAGGCCTGGGGCTGTTGACCTCAGAGTTGAGGTCCAGCCCCGACTAGAATGAGGGTGTTTGTTGTTTTTAAATTGTTTTCTTTATCGTTATTCTTTTTCTTATATTTTTTGTAAGCCTTCGGGATTGGGCGGCATATAAATATATTTAATAAATAAATAAATAAATTTACAACCATTCATTTAGTGACTGTTCAAAGTTACAGCTGCACTACAAAAAACGATTTATGACTGTTTTTCACACTAACAACTGTTGTAGCGGTCACCTGGTCAAAATTTGGCCACTTGGCAAAGTTTTTATGACAGTTTCAGTGTCCTGGGGTCATGTGATCCCCTTTTGCGACCTTTGGACAAGCCAAGTCAACGAGGAAGCCAGGTTCACTTAACAATTGTCTTGCTAACTTAACCACTGCAGTGATTCACTTAACAACTGTAGGGAGAAAGGTCATGAAATGGGGCAAACCTTACTGTCTTGCTTAGCGAAGGAAATGTTGGGGACTCAACGGTGGTCATAAGTCAAGAAGTACTTGCATTTGAGCTTAGACTGGAGGACACGGGCTAGTTATTATTATTTTTTTGAAGGGATTTTCATAGTAACAAATAAACATTTATTTGAACTCAATAAAATACACATTTAGGCATTTTTGCATTTTAGATGGAGATGCAGGAGCTGCCCTAAGCAGAGAACTGTGAAATCCCAGTTGGCCATGCTAGTCTGATGTTTAAAAATCTCATCTGGAATTGGTAGTGGATCTGGCTATTTGAGAGACCGCCTTCTGCCAATTACCTCCCTGCGTCCCATCAGATCGCATAGAGCTGGCCTCCTCCGTATTCCATCCACCAGTCAGTGCCGACTGGCGACTACTCGGAGGAGAGCCTTCTCTGTTGCGGCTCCGACACTATGGAACAATCTCCCCGTGGAGATTCGTACCCTCACCACCGTCCAGGCCTTCCGCACAGCCCTCAAGAACTGGCTAACCCGTCAGGCCTGGGGATAATCTTATTTCGCCCCTCCCGAATGCTGAGTGAATGTTGAGTTTTATTGTCTAATTTACTTTGTGCACATTTCTTTTTTCGTATTGTCCTACACTCCCCTTCCTTTTTGATTGTAAGCCGCCCTGAGTCCCCTCAGGGAAAAGGGCGGCCTATAAATAAATAAATCTAATCTAATCTAATCTGGAATTGTAGCCAATTATATCTGTCCTTGGATGAGGAAGCAGAACAGATTGGATCCATCTGGGATTTTGTGCTGAGGTCTCATTGGAGAGAATTGTAGCTGTGGAACTTCATTAGAGAAGCAAAGCAACATAAATGATGTATAAATTGTAGACCAGCATTGAAATGTCTCTCAACAGTATCAAAGCATTTGGGAAAGGGAAAACAACATCACACAAGGTTCCACTCCGGAGTTGTTGATACGCCGAAGCCCTGGACAAGACGATCAGCTAAATTTTACAGCTCTAGTGTAACTAGTGCAAGACAGTAAAATGAAGAGCGCAAAAGCATGTTTAAATAACTGTAACCAAATGAGAATTGTGGAATAGTGATAGTAAAATATATAAATTTTAAAATGTACATCTCAATTTGAATGAAGTATATGTAAGGATTGTGGAAGAAACGCACGAAATGTATTTGTAAACAATCGACACGCTTTCTACAAGATGCAACGAAAGATGATTCTTTTTTTGTGTGTGTTTTTGTTTAATTAAAACAATATTTTTTTTTTAAAAAAATAAAGAATGCAAGAATATCAGTGAGAGATATCAAGTCCCAATGGACACAAAAAGTAGTCTGCTCTTATTCATGATCCGTTGTGTAATCTTACAATCTATGATCCCAACAGCCAAGTTGAAAGATAGTTAAGAGCTGTGTGCATCCAATAGAACAGCTGAAAGGGAATCAGCTTTATTTTAAACCATATAATAACACTGGTAATACTTTGTGAGATTTTAGATGATAGATAGATGCCGCATGGTGGATCATTGACATCTTCCCATCATGTCATGAGATGACAATATATTAATAAACGGTACTTCACTTCACTCCATTAGATACAGTCCAACAAGGAGAATATCACTAGACTTTTGGTCCTGTATCTTCTTACAGCAATCCTGACATTTTGGCTCTTGAGCTATGCAATGTGGGTTTGAATAAATATTAGATATTGTCATGTACCCTGCACAAGCTTTTGTATGTAACGCTGCTCATTTTACATCCCTTTTCTTCTAAGAGTGTACCTAGATTCAAGCGGGTGTAAGTGGGGTTGTACAATTTAATCTTTTTGGAACTGTTCACTTCTAAGAGGCACATCTTCCATTCCCGTTACAGTTGGAATGTTGGATTTGTATCTATAATAGCAAGGGCATTCACATAAAGCTAAAGACAGAAATCAATTGCTGCTTCACTTGGTAACCAAGAAAGAAACCACTCAACTCCATTTTCCAGAATTAAGAGTACTTTTACTGATTATAAGTAAATAGAAGCTAAGCAAAGCTGGATCTGAGCAAAAGCGCGCGAAGGCATTAGATATCAATACATGACCCATTCCCCTCCCCTTGGTAACCCCAGCCCATAGTCCAATCCAATATCTCCACAGCTGTCAGGTGGGAGACATCTTCAAAAATCATCATCAGGTTGGTATGCCAGACAGTTGACCTTGGCGGGAACCTCCCCTCCTTTCCACATGCGCAGACGATGGTGCGAACAACTCCCAATTAACAGTCCTCCTGTACAGATTAATTTCCTCACCCAAACATCATGCCCTCCCTCCCCGTTTCAATGGCAGCCAAAAAGCAAGCAGCAAAACAGAGGCTGACACTTTGAGTGAACATAGCATATCTAGTTTAAAATGTTTTTCTCCAACTGCAACTCAACACAATACAACCTACAAAGTCGAGCAGTCACTCTCCTTTTGAATCAACCTTTTATGAGTGAGCAGCAGAGCTGGGTTCCTACCAGTTCGCACCTATTTGGTAGAACCGGTTCGCCAAATCTACCGAAACGGTTAGAAGAGGTTCCACCAGTGGACCCGGAAAGCAGGCCACACCTACAGAAGAGGTTCCAAATTTTTTTGAAACCCACCACTGGTGAGCAGGTATTGAGGCCAGTAAGGGGTGGGGGGGGGGCAAAATGGCTCTCTACTTCTACAGCTAGAAATGCACATTGGAAACCAATGTTCATTTTAAAAATATACTGCACCTTTTATCAAAAATCAAAGTAATTGCCATTCAGGAATAAATGATGTTGAATTGAATGACTCATATTAAAAAGTGGTGTAGAATTGCAGCCACCTCCACTTCAACACAAAAATAGGGTTTCGAACCTTGATAGCTTGTTCTTCTCCCAAGCTGAAAGACCTTTGCTGACAAGTCTATGGAACTTGAAATAGCATCTCTGCAGGGGAACCATTGATGTTTCCTCTTAAGGACCATTTTTGGAATCTTATTATCACCGTGAGAGACAAAATAACATTCTAACATTAGAGATAAATATAAAAGGGCAAACTTACCTGAGCTGCAGAAACGTGGGCATCCGTTGAAAGGCTGAAAAAGAGTAGGTTTTTTTCTACATGGATGTCTGGACTTTTGCAGCCCAACTATACTAGCAGTAAGAATAATGAAAGAAATGTGAAAAACTGATGACCACAGAAATGAAATATAAGGGGACACCTCAAACAAAGACAAACAGAATCCTTAAAGTGTCCTTGCAATATTGTGTGGCCCGATGCATTTCCAACCAGACAACGGCCCCTTTTCAAGAGTCTCTAGTTGAAAAATGTACAGAAAGCCCTTGGTTTTTCTCTGAGCTTGATTGTTTTCTTGCAGGACATTTCATTGCCCAAACTAGTTACTTCATCAGTACACTGATTCAGTGATGGGATTCAATTTTTTTAACTACCGGTTCTGTGGGCGTGGCTTGGTGGGTGTGGTATGGCTTAGTGGGCATGGCAGGGGAAGGTTACTGCAAAATCCCCATTTCCTCCTGATCAGCTTGGACTTGAAAGGCAGAGAATAGAATGGGCGGGGCCTGTCAGAGGTGGTATTTACCGGTTCTCCGAACTACTCAAATTTCCATTTACCAGTTCTCCAGAACTGGTCAGAATCTACTGAATACAGCTGCAAGAAAACAGCCAAGGTCAGAGAGCACCAAAGACTCATCATTTCAGTCCTGAGCTACAAATATTCTCCTTTATTGGTATATGTACAGAAAGCATTTAAAAGAAATGACCAGAGAGACTGCATTTCATAGAACTTCATAGGTTCTATTGAACATACTCTCTTTCTCTCCCTCCCTCCTCCACCTCCCCTCCCTCTCTCTCTCTCCCTCCATCCCTCCTCCCCTCCCTCCCTCTCTTCCTCCCTCCTCCCCTTTCTCTCCCTCCCCCTCTCTTCCTCTCAATATTAAAAGCTGAAACTAAAGAAATTTTATTTAAAATATGTATTTCAGTATTTATTACAGGGATCAATATCCTGTCTGCACATATTACACTACACTACTTTATCAAAACAATGATATGAAAATGCACTTTAACTCTATGAAGGGAGAACAGCTTCCCGCATACTTTTTACCAAACATGTTCCTCAGGCAATCCATCTGAGATTAATTCCCCATATCTCACCAAATAAAGCCTTCACTTCTGCTGTTTGTTTGCAGTTTGCTTTACTGGTCTTCTGTTCTGACTGCCCCCTTCTCTGTCCAGGGACGAAAGCCAAACAGACATACAAAAGAATGTTTTAATCAGTCCAAGCTCTTGTTGGCTGCAAGCCCAAATAAACAAAGATAATAGTTCTGACAGAAAGTCTTATAACTCACACAACATTGCGTACCGGCTTCTCTTATCAAGCCATTTATCCAAGTTGGCTTATCTCGGTTTGTGAACGCGAACGAGAGCAAGAACGAGAACGTTGACTTCTGCCACCAGGGCATGGCACCAGCAGTCTCTTTTATCAGCAGGAGGGGATCTTGATCAGCATCAGCTGTTCGTAATCACCTCCTGTAGTTACTCCGTTGTTCTTTCCGAGTAGCCCTTCACCTGCATGCATCCTGCAACAACTCACAAGTGTTTCCCTGAACACTCCTTCTGATCCAAGGCTCCACCGCCACCTGGTGGCCAACCAGTCTCTCCTCGCCCTGCTTGGAGTCGACACCCTGTCCAGGGTCCTCCACCTCCTCCAAGGCCGACTCATAAGCCCCCTTGCTGTCGGAGTCTGGTGACAGCTCTAACGGCTGCTGCCGGGCCACAACATCTTCTAACAAAACATAAACTAAGCCCAGTTGTTTTCTCCCTGATAGGCCATGGATTCTTTTTTAGCAGGCAGTTATGTACCAGAGCAAGGTAAATAATTGTCTATGTCTTCATTTGGCACCAGATTGAATTATCTTTCCATTTGTCCTTTGCCCCTTCACAAAGGGCTAGAGGATTGCATTAATAAAAATGCTATCATGCTAAGGAACAATGGAGGGTGGATGGAGGAAAGAAAGATTGTTTACAAGGTGGCCTCTTTTCCCACATAATCCTCAGGCCAAACATAAATAGGATGACCTAAAGAGAAGGGGAACCTGCATCTCCTGCATTATAATAATCTGAAGCCACCCATGAGGATTCTTTCCCCCACACAATTTGCAAACCATTTGGATTCCTATATAACAGCCCACAGAATTTTTCCCACGGGGTGTTTTCAAATCTGTCCCAGGTAGCCCTCGTCTTACGACAACAACTGAGCCCAAAATTTATATTGTTAAGTGAGATGTTCGTTAAGTGAGTTTTATCCCACTTTATGACCTTTCCTGCCACAGTTGCTAAGTGAATCAATGCAGCTGTCCAGTTAGTAACACGGCTGTTAAGTGAATCTGGCTTCTCCGCTGACTTTGCTTGTCAGAAGGTGGCAGAAGAGGATCAAAGGACCTTGGGAAAGCAGCAACAGTCATAAATAGGAACCAGTTGCCAAGCTTCTTTTGCATTTTGATCATGGAGATGATGCAACGGTTGTAAGTGTGAAAAATGGTCATAAGTCACTTTTGGCAGGGCTGTTGTAACTTTGAATGGTCGTTAAACGAATGGTTGTAAGTGGAGGACTACCTGTATTGGCACAACTAGGGAGGCTACATAACAATGGGTAATATATAGACCAGGAAAAACCGGGATCCAACAAATGCACGCATGACAAAAGTGCGCCGACAAAACCGCGGTGAGAAAACTGCGATGTCATAAACGCGCCAACAACAACACGCCGACAAAACCGCACCCACAGAAGTGCGATTTAAGTTAAGGTAAGGGAAGCATGATTTAAGTTAAGGTAAGGGTTAGGTTCATGGTTAGGTTCATGGTTAGGTTCAGGGTTAGGTTTAGAGTTAGGTTTAGAGTTAGGTTTAGGGTTAGGTTCACTGTTAGGTTTAGGGTTAGGTTTAGGGTTAGGTTTAGGGTTTATTAGTTCTTTGTTGAAGGCGTGCTTTTGTCGGCGCACTCTTGTTGGCGCGCTTCTGCGCTCATTCGTTGGTGCGATTTCGAACTTGTGGTTTTCTCGCCGCGGTTTTTTGACGGCGCGCTTTTGTCGAGCGCGCATTTGGCGGTGAACCAGAAAAACAACAAGATCCTGTGCCAAAAGGGGTCTTCGGAGCATTCATACGAGCAAATGTTTGAAAGAGAACTTTATATTTTCTGGCATTATATGAATAGTTTCAATAATTATTCAGAAGATATACGAGGTATATCTGCAAGATGGCTGGTGTGAGTTGCAATCAAAAGTACTGTCCGTTTGTTAGGGTGTGTGTGACATTAAAGTAGGGTTTTAATTCTGGTGCCCTACTGGCCATCTTGCAGAGTTGACCCCTTCCCTTTATTGGTTAGCACTGGAAGTTCTTTGGACCTCAAATGCAAGTGAGACCCGCAGTTCCCTGCTGGGCATTAAAGTAGTCATGTCTATTTTCAGGATTGCATGCAAGTCTGAAAAAAAAAGGCGCAGCTACTTCAAGGAGCTGAATCATTATTATTTTTTTGAGGCACAAATAGAAGGTAAAATGGAAGGGGATAGAAGTAGGATCCAAGCAGTGGTGGGTTTCAAAAATTGTTCAAACCTACTCAATGGGTGTGGCCTCCTTTGTGGGAGTGGCTTGCCACCCATGTGACCAGATGGGAGTGGCTTGCCGCCCATGTGACCGGATATGAAGATGCCGACGACACTTGTCAGAACCACCTTAAATTACCTCACACACAGCACTGGCATCCATAAGAATATGATGTAAACTTGTTTTTTAAAAGGCATCTTTGGTTTGCGTTAAAACAACTTCAACACACGCAATGTTCTGATTGCACCACAAACGCAGTAGTCATCCTTACCTTTCACAGAGGCTCTGAGTTTTATAAATATGAGCTTGATAGTCTAGAATAATCGTATCCAAGGACCAGTGGTGGGTTTCAAAATTTTTTGGAACCTCTTCTGTAGGTGTGGCCTGCTTTCCGGGTCCACTGGTGGAACCTCTTCTAACCGGTTTGGTAGATTTGACGAACCGGTTCTACCGAATAGGTGAGAACTGGTAGGAACCCTCCTCTGGATCCAAGTGTGTTCTGAGGCCAAGGCTATCCTAGCTAGAACTGATTGATCATTGGTAGATAGATTCTCTATTTAAAGTAGTAAAGCCATCTAATTGTGTTTATATTTTTTTCTGCTTTAAGCAACGTCACTCTCCATCACTAATTAGTGACATTCTACAACTAACAGTAACATATTGAATTTTAAAAAATGACAATATACAAATATCACCATCTACATTTAAGTGTCAGATAACTCCTCAATATATTGAAATACTGCACGCATTTCAGTATTAATTTCATCCAACGTGCAACCGTAAGGGTTGCCAAATCTCTCCAATAGAAAAGGAATATTTCAAATTGGTTAATACTTTGGGCAATGTTCCTATTGTAATCTACCAGAAGCTAAGCTAGATATAGCGAACCATAGCTGTCCATGAGAAAGACAAGGGTGTCATCACTTCAGGATACAAATAACATGATTTGCAAACTTGCATCAGATATTGTGACAAAAATTTTACTGTTGCATCTTTTATGCGTTGGTAAGACACACATCTTTATTTTGCTGTTAGTATGGTTTACTGCTGCAGCTGAAGTATCTGAAAAACTTAAAATTAAATGGAAAACTAGTTTTTTTTTATTTTTTATTGAAGGAGTCTATGATAAAGAAGTTTCTGGTTTCATTTGTTTCTGCTCACCTTTCCCAGACACCATTTTGGAAATCTCACTGAAGAGAATCTTGCGAGTATAAAACAATGTGAAGACTCAAGGGTTTCCATGTTTTTATGTACAGCTTTTCTCAGAATTATGTGCAGTGTGAATTTGATTAATTTCATTTTTTAAAAAAATATAACAGCCATATCTGTCTATAATGATTTGTTAATCATTAATTTGATGGTAGGAAGTTGATTAACATGCTGGTCATCATCTATGGCCAGATGATCTGTCAAAATATGAAAGGAATGGCAACAATAAAAACATTTCCTTCCTTATTATTATAGACATTTTTCAATTTCACTGTGGCAATTAAGTGGATATTATTATACAGCTTCATAATTCGATGGCAGTAGAGTTAGTTGCGTCTGGAATTTTCTTTTGCTTTTATTTGTATCCTATTATGTGATAGGTATCCATACTCAAGTAGGACATATTTTTCAATTGAAAAGAGCAGATTCCAATCCTAGAGGGCTGTCCCTTCACAACAAAAGATGAGCCAAAGTTCACTTCTTCCAGGTAAGTGAGGTTGAAATGACATTGCATTAAAATTACTACTACAAAGTGTTCTGACCCCCCTCGTCCCACACCAAAGCACGCCGAGCCAAAGATACTTTACGGAATTTATTAATAGACAGGTCCTTGGCAGCAAACCAGCACAGGCAAGCCTTGGCAGCAAACCAGCCTGCCAAACTCACACCACAGTTCTCCAACTTTCGTAAATGCGTTGACTCCTGCAAAAGGGGCGTGTGCACGAGCATTCCTTTTATAGTCTGGAGAGGAGCCTAATTACCACCAGCTGAGTGCAATTACCTCCTGTAATGGCGCAACTGTTCTTTACGCCTATTAGCTCTCCGGTGCCAGGCATCTAGGAACAACTCCCTTGGCTCCTCCCACTGCTGACGTCCAGATCACACTCCCTTGTGTCCTCCCCACTGGTCCAAGGCTCAAGTGCCTCCTGGTGGCCAACCAGCCTCTCTGCGCCCTGCTCGGAGTCGGAACCCTGTCCAGGGTCCTCCACATCCTCCAAAGCCAATTCATAGGGCCCCTCGCTGTTGGAGTCTGGTGGCAACTCCAACGGCTCCTGCTGGGCCACAACAAAAAGGTACTTGCTTCTTACTTGTTCACCTCACGTATTTATTTAGTTAATAAACTTATAGGCTGCTCATCTCACATTCATGACAACTAAATTTGTTACTAATTCCTGTGGTAACTAGATCTGTATGAATTTGTGGTACTACACTTTGACAAGGTGATCTGCAATTTGAAGGCAAGGCAATTTTCCTCTTGGAAAGAAACAAGTGTCACAGGTCTTCTCAAGAAGGTTTAGGCCTCTCAAATCTGAACGTTGCTTTAATAGCAGTTCTTCCTTCTGATTTTTAAGATTCTCTACTCCCTACGGCAGTTATTTTATTATGGGTTAAATGTGAAAGAAAAGGTATATAACTTCGGAAAGCCACACAAAGTTTAGTGAAAGCAGAGTTCACCTTTTTAAGCTTGTGCAGTCTGGGCAATAAATAAGCTCCTTAGGAAATGACCCTATGTGCACAATTAACAATTAAAAAGGACAGAGCTATCTTATCACACACATAATGTACCAAAAGCTTAAAGTTTGAATGGAACAGAAAGTTGAGTGAGAATAATTACAGGTCATTAATGATTTAATTAAATATATAATCCTTAAGGAGGATCATGTGTTATGGAAAATATTTTAAGTCTTAGAAAATAAATATCTGGGTTTTAATGACGCATTAGCAAAAGTCGAAGGTTTTTTATTTGCCAGCTTTATGTATTGAATGCTATAAAGCTGTGTATATATTGTTGCAGAAAATTAAGGGGCTCAGACTTTGGGATCAGGAGAAGTGGCTTTATTGATATCAAGGTGTGGGAAGTTATCATCCAGCCCTCTCCCAGAAAAATGAAATATCCTAGGAAATATTGAAAAGGCAGAATATTTCTCTGGATGTGAAAAGAAAGAAACATGTTTTAAAAGACAGAATAGTTGCCTGTAGCTTCCTGCCCATCCCTGCTGTTAATGGGCCATTAAGACAGCTAAGCTAGTCCCTTTTACATAATAAAGGCTTCTCCACTGCAGCCCCAGGGGGGATGGGAGTAAAGGCATGATAATATTGGCCCTTTACTCAACTGACCACATGGCATCTGAGAACTCAACTAAACCTGGATTCAAAACACAGCCCAGAGAGTTGCCCCTGCATGGCCCTATGGGAGTATGACAACCAATCAGAATACATTTCTTACACAGGAACAGGAAACAGAGAGGTGGGACTGAACAGGTTATAAAAAGCCTAGCAAGCCCCTCCCTCAGCCCTTCTCTTCTTCTCCACCAACACTGAAGCATGTGATCACCTTTTCTGTTCAGGGCTCAAGCCATGTCGTCCTGTCCAACAATAAACCATCTTTCCAAGCAACTTCCATGTCTCCAGTGTCTTTTTCCCCACTTGGAGCTGAACCCAGAAGGACATTCCTTTCATCAAAGGTTCAGACCAAGCTATGCAAGACAGCCATTTTAACATCTGAACAACAACTTACAGAAATGACAGTTCTTATATATCTTTCAAAAGCAGCAGAACATGGGAATGTAACATGTTCCTGTTACTAAATATCTTGCCTAAGCTTTCTCAGTAACTTTCTGTGGCTAGCTTGTACTCTTGTGGTTAGGCTTTTAACATTTCCTGTTCTTGTACATGTCTTAAAAGCAAGTCTTTATTCCTTCTTTCTGTCATGCTTTACTTTTATATCCTGATTCACTTTATGTCCTGCCTCATTCCAATATAAATATAATAGTAGCAACTCAAATGGAATTGTGTCACTGAAGAAGTGAGCTAAATAGAATAAAAGAGTTTAAAAAAAAAATCTCTGAAGCGTCTCCTCAGTAAAGCTGATACTTAAATTATGACTTTATAGAAAATGGCATCATAATATTGCAGCTTTCCTCACAGCCTGAAAATCGGGCTTAATCTCTCATTCTCTGTGTCATTATTTCTTAGTTGAATTTATGATAGCCCGTGAGCCTGCTTTTTTTTTTTGTTCCTAAGGTTACCACATTTTTTTGTTCCTGAATTCTAGGTGAAATTGGTATCATTTATAACTGAGAAATGCTTTTGCTCCACAGACAGAGTTTTGAGGTTCAGTTTGAGCTACAAATGTGCTTATAACTTCTGAAGAAGAATGGCTAAGTGAAACTTTCTTACAGTTGAAATAAATTGTGTTGTTCAGCAGAATATGGATCTGGTTTGAGTTTACCACCACCAGCAACTATAGACCTAGATTCAAAGGGCTTGGAAGCAGCTCTTCATCCTCATGATCATTGAATTCAACCCTGAGTTTCTCTATGACAGAATGGGCTGATGATTAAAAATCAGCATTATCATCCCTTTTCCTTGTATTCTGAAAAAAACCTTCTCCTCATTGGCCCCTCTTAAACTGTCTGCAGTTCCAGACTAAAGAAGATTTTAGAGGTATATATACATAAAGACCAAGCAGGCTTTCTGCCAAAAAAACAGTTAAGAGATAATGTGAGGACTATCTTAAATATTATTGAATATTTACAATATCATAATGAGAATACGGCTGTCTTAATCTTTTTAGATGCAGAAAAGGCCTTTGATAATCTAAATTGGGGCTTTACGTTTAAGGTGCTGGAAGAATTATACTTTGGAGTAAACTTTATTCAAGGAATTAAAGTGATTTACATGTCACAGAATGCAAAAATGGTCATAAATGGAATGTTGGATATAATGTGATGCTTAAACAATGGGAAAATATGTGGACGAAGGGTAATTTACATTCTACTATAATTTAAAAGAGAATTTCTATAAGATGATGTATCGTTGGGATTTAACACCAGATAAGTTATTTAAGATGTATAAAGGTATATCAAATGTATGTTGGAAGTGTAAAAATAATGAAATGACTTTTTACCATCTGTGGTGGACATGTGACAAATAAAAAAAAATTGGACTATGATTCATATTTTAATACAGAAAATCCTGAAAATGGAGATAAAAATTAAACCAGAACTTTTCCTCTTGGGTCTAATGGAAAAAGAACTGGAGAAAAAAATTGGAACTTTGTTACTATATATGTTGAAAGCAGCATGACTATTGTATGTGCAAAAATGGAAGCACACGTCAATTCCTACTATGGAAGAATGGTTGCAGAAGTTGATGGAGCTGGCCTAAATGGCAAAATGGCTTCCTTGATTAAAGAAAAGAACATAAGCACTTTTGTTTCCACATGGAAACCGCTTCTGAACTTCATGCTTGATGTGGAAAAGAATGAAACTTTGACCTTGGGTTTTACAGATTAAATTTATAGATCTTTATAGAAATGACTTGTTCATACTATTATGGAAAAGCAAAAAGCTGTGATTTGATGTTAATGCCTTATTCTACTGTAACAGAGAGAGTCCGAAGTCAATGCTTTTCTTTTTCTTTCCCTATGTTTCCTCACTTTTCTTCCCTCTTCCCCCTCATTGTCCTCTTATTTACTTTTGTATTTTGTGTTTTACAATACTTAATTAAAAATGTGATATGATTTTGTTATTGGAGATGCAGTGAAATTTAGATTTAATTTTTTTTTTACTTGACAAAGAAAACAGACCTGGAATCAAAAGACTTATTGTTCAGTACCAGAAATGCAAACATGACTCCAGAAAATTGATTACTATAGATCAGCTATTGATTACGATATGTCAGCTATGGATGTATGCAATGAATTATGCCATCAATTTATTGTTTGTAAATATACATCTTGTACATTATTTCTTCTGTTTTACCCTTTTTTTAAAAAATTGTGTATGTTTGTTGCATTCAGGTAATAATTAAAAAAAAGGAGTTAATCCTACTGTTGGTCATCCATACGTCTCTAATTTGGTGTGGGTTGGAATGGACAGTATTTTTATTATGAGGTCTCAGCACAGAGAATAGCTATGACATTTATCCCATAAACCAGCTAACAAACACCAGTCTAGATTGTTGCACAAACCCACCCTCTGTAATTAAGATTCAGTGTGTTGGATGGATTAAATAATGCCTTCATCATGACTCAGTTTAACACAG
The DNA here is from genome assembly GCF_009769535.1 of Thamnophis elegans. NCBI lineage: Eukaryota > Metazoa > Chordata > Lepidosauria > Squamata > Natricidae > Thamnophis > Thamnophis elegans. Next base: position 10,091,546 of record NC_045543.1, on the reverse strand, counting down.
GAATGCTTTCCATTTAAATGCTCAATACAGATGCTCCCTAAACATAAGAGATTTTCTGTCACTTATTCTCATCATCCAAAAAGGTTCTGCTGTGGACAGAAAAACAGGAAGAAAACTACACTGTATCACAGTAATAATGGCCATGCAACATATTGCAGTTTGTATATCAACAGTTCAGACAGAAAATAAAAGGGCTGTTGCTGAATTAAGTTTGAATATTGTGTTTGTCTTGAAGGTTTTTTCCCCCCAAGAGTAAAAGGCAAGTACAATATGGTGGAGCAAGAGTCTTACTGTAGTTTACTCTGCCAAGCACAGAAATCTCTCCAGTTCTCTCCTCTGCACTGTTTTTCCTTCTAAATTGTGCATATTTCTCCAGAGATCTCCCTGCTTTCTTCAGTGGCACTCATTTTTCTACTGCATTTTTCTTGTTAGCTAATCCTCTGATCCCACCAAACTCATCAAAGGGATTTTGTACTGACATTGTTGCCAATATTGAAAAATATTGAATAACAAAACTCTGAGTAGCCTTCATTCAGCCCATCAGTTTGCTTGGCTTTTCCTTTGTGAGGTGATGCTTCATGATGGTGCTGAGAGGTAGATGAGCTCACAAAGGAGAAGTAAATAAAATCTCTGGGTGGGCGGAATGAAACTTGCTCACTAATAAGTTTTAATCTGTGTACACGTTGGCTAGTGGTAGCTCAGATCAAATTTTGGCTTTATTTAACTTTTCAGTGTTTGTTTGTTTACTTATCTTATTTAATCTACTTATTTAGATTCATTTACACACATTAATTTGTTATTTATTATACTTACTTATCTTTATTCTATTTATTTATTTATCTATTCTATTTATTTTTTATATTTAATATATTTCATTTAAGATTAGTGTAGTTTAGGGCATTAGGGATGGAGACTTTCCTATTCTATGCAGGGAAACTCCTCTTTGAGGTAAGAGATCCTCTGTTTTATTTATTTTTTACTTGCCAACTTGCATGTGTAACTCTTATGATTAGTTCAGGATTCAAAATTCTATTTGCTTCTTTGGCAATTTCTTTAGGGAAATTGTTGAAAAAGTGGTGGGGCTCAAGACTTGGGCAGAAACAGCACTGGTTGCCCCTGGTGGGTGGTTGGGGAAGTGCACCTGTCTTGGTTCTTTTACATTATTAGGGGCTTCAGTATTATTCACCAAAACGTCCTGGATGCTCACAAAGGTAAGAAGTTGAGAGCAACAATAACTTGTAATGATTCTTCTGCTTCCTGAGTGGTTGATAACAGTTATTGGAAATAAGGGAGGCGAGGAAAGGGAGCTAGAGGAACAAGATCTGGCCATAAGAGCTGTAAGTCATTCATTTCCCTTACAATGCTGTTTTAAGCTCCTCTTTTTGTCCACGTATTTATATTATATGACTGATGTTTGCTTCTTGTAATTTCTGCATCTTAGTTGGAAGAGAACTACCGTTTATCCAGCAAAACGGCTCTCCTTATAAAGTTGAATAAGGAGCTGGAAAACAGAACAAAACACTATCTAGAAAGTGAGTATCATTTTAACTTAACATTTTAATAGTTTTCATTTGGAAAAAAAAGTGATTTATTTCTTTTTAAGTTTGACTGTAGAAGTTCTAGGTCTTCTGTTATCTTTTTGCCAGGAGATGCTGACAGAGAGGTCCTAAGGGACCAACAGGAAAAATTCCAGAAAGTCATAAGCAAAATGAAGACTGTAAGTATTGTACATGATAATAAGAAATTAGAACAATCTCTTTAAGCGAGATTTTATAATGCATTAAAATTGATTGATTTTGAATGTACTTCATCAATTTCTTTTTACAGAAGATCTCAAAAGAGGCAGAGAGAAATAAACAACTGGTAAGGGCTCGGGACCAGGCCATTGATGATATCTGTGCTGATCTGGTATCCCTATCCGTCAGGGGAAGACTGTAAGATTTGTCCTTCCATCTTTGGGAGAGAAATAGACCTGTTTAAATTGATGACTCTCTACTTCGTTCTAAAATATTTGTTTCACCTTTTTCAGTCTCTGCCAGAGAAGAGTGCACAGAACCTGATTGCATACAAAAGGTAAACACAATGTAATTGAGAATGTCAATTGGTATAGGGACTGATATCTGGTTAGATTCCACGAAATTGTACATATAGTCAACTGTTTCATGAAGTAGAACATTAGTAAATAAAGACTGAACATCTACCGAAGACATGATGTCATCTTTCGCATTGGATAAAACTGCTGTTTGATATATAATTTAATGTCTCAGGTTCCCCCCCCCCCCAAGATGGCAGCGTTCTTAGATGCTGCGGCTTGGAGCTCCTGGTGCCACAAGTAGAGTTAGGCAAAAACTAGTCTATACCCACAGGGAGTTATTAAAGATTGGATCTTCTAGTCAACTAGATATTACCAGCGACTTCCAGCGGTCTCATAATATAACGAGTGACATAGTAAGACTGCCAGGCTCTCCATGGATCGTTGTTCCACCTAGGAGGCGGAGAAGAGAGCGAAAGCAGAAGCGGGGATGCGGAGCTGGTTTGCTAGTTCGGTTATGGAAGCAGCCTCACAGACCAGCATTACCAAACATTTTTCTAACCAGCTCTAGATCCTTTGTCCACAAAACTGATGAACTAGAGCTATGGATGGCAGCGAATAAGCTCATTCGTGACTGCTGTGTGATGATCCTCACAGAGACCTGGCTTCATCCACTTGTATCGGATGCGTCAGTGGAGCTAACTAACTGCACCACAAACCGCTTTGACAGAAACAGCAACTCTGGTAAAAGCAAAAGTGGAGGACTTTATATTTACACACATAATAACTGGTGTGCTAACAGTAGAGTTGCTTATAGTCACTGTTCTGCAGATGTGGAATTCTTAACTGTCATTTGTCGGCCATTTTATTTACCTAGAGAGATTTCTGTTATAGTTATCACTGCTGTCTATATTCCACCCGATGAAAATGTTAGCACAGCGCTCTCTAAGTTACATGACGCCATCGAGAGGCAGCAGCAAACTTACCCTGAGGGTGCTTTTATCATGGCTGGGGATTTTAATCAAGCCAGTCTAAAGTCTGTTCTCCGTAAGTTTGTGCAGTATGTGCAGTGTACCACCAGAGGTAAGAATACTCTAGACCATATGTACTCAAATTTAAGACAGCCATATAGAGCAATCCCCATCTCCATCTGGGTATGTCTGACCACATCTCTCTGCTACTGTGCCCAAAGTATATCCCCCTTAGGAAAAGGATACGACCAGTCTTGAAAACTGTCAAAATCTGGCCGGAGGGAGCACTCTGCCAGTTGCAGGACTGCTTTGAGACTACCGAGCGGAGTATATTTGAACATTTGGAGCTGCAAGAATTCACTGACACTGTACTCTCATACATTAAAACATGCACAGACAATGTAACAGTGAATAAGCGCATCAGAGTTTACAGTAATCGTAAACCCTGGATGTCAGCAGAGATACAATCACTTCTGAGAGCCCAAAACTCCACCTTCAGGGCAGGAAATGAAGACAAATACAATGAAGCCAGGGAAAACTTGAGAAGAGGGATTAAGGCGGCTAAACAGAAATACAAACCAAAGGTAGAGAAGTATCTGGAAGATAATAACTCAAGACAGGTGTGGCAGGGGCTACAACACCTAACCAACTATAAGGGCAATACAAAAAAAAATAGCCAATGCTAATGCCTTGCTAGTAGAGGAGCTTCTTCACCCGCTTTGAGGTCAAAAGATCAGTCTCTGTGGCTCTAGCCCAAAGGCCCTCTGACCTCCAGCCACTCACCCTGGATAAACATCAAGTGAGAGCTGAGCTGAAGGCTGTAAATCCCAACAAAGCTGCAGGTCAAGACGGGGTGTTGGGGAAAATGGTAAAAACCTGTGCTGACCAATTAACAGGGGTGCTGACAAGGATTTTTAACCTCTCCCTGCAACAGGCTAGAGCCCCATCATGCTTGCAAGCAGCCACAATTATCCCAGTTCCGAACAAAGCAGCCATAAAAAGCTTGAATGACTATAGACCCATTGCCCTGACGTCTATAGTGATGAAGTGCTTTGAGAGAGACTGGTCCTACAACACTTCAGGTCCTGCCTTCCACCAAATCTTGATCAACACCAGTTTGCTTATAGAAGCAACAGGCCGACAGGGGACACCATCACCACTGCTCTAAATATTGCATTGAGACACCTTGAAAAATCTGGGAATTATGTCAGAATGCTTTTTATAGACTATAGCTCGGCCTTTAATATCATCTTACCAGGAATTCTCGTTGAAAAGTTGACTGACCTGAATTTCCCTCCCCTCACTTGTGAATGAATCAAAGACTTCCTGACGGATCATCCACAAACAGTAAGTGTTGGGCCCTATACATCTTCCATGCTGAAGCTCAACACAGGCTCCCCTCATGGCTGTGTGCTCAGCCCATACCTGTACTCGCTGTATACATATGACTGCATATCCTCTGATCCATCCAACATCATAATAAAGTGTGCAGACGACACAACAGTGTTGGGTCTCATAACTGGAGGGGACGAATCAGCATACAGGGAAGAAGTCCAGAAAGTATCTGCATGATGCTCAAGACACAACTTACATCTAAATACTAGTAAGACAAAGGAGATGGTGCTAGATTTCCGGAAGCACAAAAGGAACCTGCCCCACTGTATATCGAAGGGGGCGGTGTGGAGAGGGTTTCCTCATTTAAATTCTTGGGAGTGCTTATTAGTCATGATCTTACCTGGAAAAACAACACATCTCTGGTGATTGGAAAGGCCCAACAGAGACTTCATTTCCTTAGAGTCCTGCGAAAAAAGCAGGTGGAACAACGGCTGATGACCTCTTTCTATCGGTCCACCATAGAAAGTGTACTCACATATTGTATTATAGTATAATATGCTGGTTTAACAGCTGCAGACAGGAAGGCACTACAGAGAGTGATCAATTCGGCACAAGAAGCCATTGGTTGCCCTCTGACACCACTGGATGACATCGCCAGATCTCACTGCTTTAGCAGACTAAAGAAGATACTCAGAGATGATTCACACCCTGGTCAGAGTCTCTTTGCACTTCTACCATCACCGTTCTAGGTGGCGGGGATCACTGCCGCCACAGCTCATTTGCCACGGCCCATTCTCTGCCACCATGGCTTGTTTGCCATGGCCCGTTTCCTGCGGCCCATTTGCCACAGCCCGTTTGCCACTGTCCATTTGCGGCCACGGCCCATTCACCGTGGCCCGTTCAAAGGAATATCTGAAGGGTAGTGAGGATGATACACTGAATATCAGGAAAGCTTACTGAGTACTAGAGAGATCAAAGAGGCCTACAAGAACGACCAAATGAAGAACAGAATAGAGATATGGAAAGACAACGTATTACATGGCCATTATATTAAATAAAACAGCACATAAAGCAGATTGTAACTAGCAACAAGCAATGCCTGAGAGTATTGTAACTCAGTTTATCCATATGAATACAGTTTGTAATAGCTAGTAATATGGACACCAAAGTGTTTTCATGAAATACATATTTGATATAAAATCTATGCTATATATTTATGAAGTGGGGGGAATAATCTATTGGTTCAACTTGAGCCGACATTGATGGCAATGACATCATATTTCAAAGTGCCAAACTCCATATTTGCCACAGTCTGACTGTTCCGCACATGCTGCAACCACACCCCGATGACTGTCGGTACCACGAGGCTGCACCAGCTGTGACCGAAGGGCAACATCCGAATGTGGACGAAGTTATGCTTTGCTTGGATGCTTGAACCATTTGAATTTTTTAGATTACAGCTTTTTCAATAACAAATGATATTTTGAAATGATTTTGTTATTGGAGATGCAGTGAAATTAACATTTAATTTTTTTTTATTTTTTTGTCAAAGAAAATAAACTTAGAATCAAAAGATTTATTGTTCAGCACCAGAGATGATTCTAAAAAATTGACACTATAGATCAGCTATTGATTATTATATGTCAGCTATGGATGTCTGCAATGAATTATGGCATCAATTTATTGTCTGTAAATATTCATCTTCTTGTTTCTTCCATTTTACCTTTTAAATTTTTTTAATTTTGTACATTTTCCTTTGTTTTTTGCATTCAGTTACTAATAATTTAAAAAGTGCAGGTTATCGTCGGTCATCCACATTTCTCTAATTTGGTGTGGGTTGGACAGCATTTTTATTGTGAGGTCTCACCACAATGTATTGGGTTTGTCCCCACAAACTAGCTAATAAACACAAGTTTAGACTGTTGCATAGACCCACCCTCTGTAATTAAGATTAAGTGTTTTGTATGGATTAAATAATGGCATCATCATGACTCAGCTTATCGTAGGAACGCTTTCTGTTTAAATGCTCAAAACGCTGATAAGGTAATAGATTTTCTGCAACTTATTCTCATCATCCAAAAGGTTCTGCTGTGGACAGAAAAACAGGAAGAAAACTGCACTGTTTCACAGTAAATAATGGCCAAGCAACACATTGCACTTTGTATATCACCAGCTCAGGCAGAAAATAAAGAGCTGTTGCTGAATTAAGTTTGAATACTGTGTGTGTCTTGAAGGTTTTTCCCCCCCAAGAGTAAAAGGCAAGTACAGTATGGTGGAGCAAGAGCCCTACTGTAGTTTGCTCCGCCAAGCACAGAAATCTTTCCAGTTCTCTCCTCTGCACTATTTTTCGTTCTAAATTGTGCATATTTCTCCAGAGATCTCCCTGCTTTCTCCAGTGGCACTCATTTTTCTACTGCATTTTTCTTGTTAGCTAATCCTGTGATTCCATCAAACTCATCCACGGGATTTTGAACTGACATTGTTACCAATATTGAAAAATATTGAAATATTGAATAACAAAACTTTTGAGTAGCCTTCATTCAGCCCATCAGTTTGCTTGGCTTTTCCTTTGTGAGGTGATGCTTCATGATGGTGCTGAGAGGTAGATGAGCTCACAAAGGAGAAGAAAATAAAATCTTTGGATGGGCTGAACGAAAGTTGCTCATTGACGAGTTTGTGTGCGCGTAGACCAGTGGTAGCTTAGATCAGATTTTGGCTTTCTTTAACTTTTCAGTCATTATTTGCTTATTTATCTTATTTAATATACTTGTTTACTTAGATTACACACAATATTTATTTATTATATTTACTTACATTTATTTATTTATTATATTTAATATATTTAGTTTAGGATTGCTGTAGTTAAGTTCAGGGCATTAGGGATCGAAACGTTCCTCTATTATGCGGGGAAACTTTTCTTTGAGGGAAGAGATTCTTTGTTCTGCTTATTTATTTACTTGCCGACTTGAATGTATAACTCTAGAATTAGTTCAGGATTCAAAATTCTATCTGCTTCTTTGGCAATTTCTTTAGGGAAATTGTTGAAAAAGTGATGGGGCTCAAGAGTTGGGCAGTAACAGCATCAGTTGCAGTGATGGGTTTGTACTGGTTTTACTACCAGTTCGCTCGAACCAGGACGAACCACCTCTGATTGGTTGCCCCTGGTGGGTGACAGGCTCAGTACCTGGGTGGGAAGTGCACCTTTTTTTGGGTCTTTTACATTTCTAGGGGCTTCAGTATTATTCACCAAAACATCCTGAATGCTCACAAGGGTAAGAAGTTGAGAGCAACTTGTAATGATTCTGCTGCTTCCTGAGTGGGTGATAATAGTTATTGGAAATAAGGGAGGCAAGGAGAAGTTATCCAGTGGCTGCTTATTTGAGTACATGAAGCTGCTGAGGGGAGGTTATCCCTCAGTTCTGGATGTAGGGTCATTGATATTCGGAGGCAAACCAAGTGCCCTGGGATGTGCCAGGGATATGGTGAAAGTCCTGACCAAACATTTGTGGCTGTTAGGCTCGAAATGAAGAAGCTGAGATTGAATCTTATGTCGTTTGTCAATTTAACTTCACAATACACAATAGTGGAACCAGTACAGTTCATGTAACAATGTCTCCTCTGATAACTGTATTGGAGGAAAGATGGACAGAAGCTGGCTCAGGCTGACTGATTTAATAGCACTTTTATACTGCTGGCTCCATAGGAAGTCTTCACAATTTACAAACAGCTGCATAACATCCATACAACTAGTAATTACAAGGCCCAGAATCACCTTACGGGAAACTAGAGATGGGAGGATCCCAGCTTCAGACCATGTTTGACAGAAGAGCAACTAAAGGCAGCTTCAGGTGTCCTTCCAGTTGGCTAGAGGTGAAATTCAGGTGATGTCATATGGGTTGTTGCTTAACAATGGTTAGTGAGGGTCTTCATGCTATAGTTAGAGGGACAAGAGGATGAACTAGTTGAGTTGATTCACTCTAACTCTCTAAATAAGATTAGGATACGGGATCCAATGGAACTTTTTTCCTGTTAATCTATTTTCCATAATTGTGAAATTCTACTATATGTGTATTTTTAAAAATACAAGTGGCTTTCTCTGTCCAGAATATTTTTATTTTCAAAATTGAGTTGACTTGCTGTGACCCCCAATAGCAAGAGACCATCTGAAGTGCAATTTCCCAGAATTAATTTTTTTTTTTTGAAAGAAGACATTTGCAAAACATTGAGTTGTATTTCCACAAAAAATAATGAAAGCATGGATATAGTCAGCAGGGGAGGTCTCACTCTCCCCTCCTCTCCATCTCCACTAATTAGGGCAGTGTATCTCAACCTTGACCACTTGAAGATGTGCAGATTTCTACTCCCAGAATTTTCTGCATGAATTCTGGGACTTGAAGTCTACACCTCTTCAGGCAGCCAAGGCTGAGAAATACTGAGCTAGTGATGCTAAATTTGTCCCTAATTATGAGACAGGATTTTATAATTAGGAGAAACATTATGATGCAAACTTTGGTTTTCTGCCCTAGAAATGTTGCACAATCTTCTTGGGCAGGACAGAGTTTGACTTTATGCATCCATAGTATTGACCATCTTAGACCAAGCCATCCAAAAACAGGAGAGAATTCCTGGAAGCCTAGCATTCTGATAAACTGGCCATCAAGAGACACATAGTTGTTGTGGCGCTGCAAACACACTCCAACAGTGAGGGGCCCTATGAGTCGGCTCTGGAAGATGTGGAGGACTCTGGACAGGGTTCTGACTCAGAGCAGGGACCAGAGAGGCTGGTTGGCCACCAGGAGGCGCCTGAGGCATGGAGCAGTGGTGAAAGCCAAAGGGAGTGTGCCCATGATGTCAGGCCTTGGAGCAGTGGGGAGGAGACAAGGGAGTTTGTCCTGGACGCCAGGCAATGGCGGGCAGATAGACGCAGAGAACTATGCACATACAGAAGATAATTGGACCCAGGCGGTTGTAATTAGGCTCTTCTCAAGAGAGTATATGAAGAGAGACTTTTGGAGAAGACTGTTTGCAGGATTCAACTTCATTACCAATGCTGGAGAAGTTCTTGTGTATATTTCTTAAGTCTGGATTGCTGCCAAGGTCTTGTCAGTGTGTTGATTTACTGTGAATAAATCCTCTAGCAGTAATCTTGACTTGGAGTGCCTTGGTGTACGGAGAGGGGGGTCAGAACAGATAGTTATAAGCAACAACTACATACTGTGCAAAAGAAACAGTCAACCAGACAAAAAAGGAACAAAAAGTCCAAAACACTTCCCCTCCAGAATCAACACTTAGATGACCATAGACTAACACTAAACTTAACATCCTGCGAACAATCAAAAAGTAAACAATACCGCAATCAAGGAAGTGCCAAACAAGCTAAAGTAAATAGCCCAACAAAAAAAATCTCCAGGACCATTCCCTCCAACAGTGACAGGACAACCCATTAGAAAATAAATTGAGAACAAACTCCACTCCTCTCCAGCCCTGATGATGTTACCTAGTTCAGGATATGAAATATCTGCAAAGAAGGAACCAGGCTCAGAAAGCAACAAGGGCCCCTCATTTCTCATTATTGTCCTTTCTGCTCAAGCATGTTTCTGATGTGACTTTCAGCAGCAGTGTGCATGTTCATGAAGAAATAGGATTGGGAGTGTACTTAGAGTGACGCAAGGCCAAGCATCTCATCACGCGTCTTTGGAAAACTGGGCTGCCTGGCCATGTTTTGCATTTACAGGGCAGAGGCAGGAGGTGCGCTAGGTCTCGTTGTTCAGTTATATAGAAATAGCCTGCTATGTTCAACTCAGAAACTTTTTCTTCAACATAAATAAGGCATTGGGTTGATTTTGACTTCTAGAAAGATGGCAAAGCAAGTAAGCACATATGATCAGAGCAGTGGTGGGATTCTGCCAGTTTGGGGTGGTTCGGGTGAACTGGTAGTAAAAATTATGGCTGGCCATGCCCACCCTGCCCCGCCCCCCAGTCACTCCTCATCTCGTCTGCTCAGTCGGCATAGCTGCTGCTGCTCTCTGTCTGGCCACTTGCCTCGACCACACGGTCTCTGCGGACCAGCCAGTCTGCCAGCCTAGCCACAGCCTCCCATGTGGCCCAGATCCTTGCTGAGCCTTCCTTTGCCATTCTCCGCTGACTCTGACGCAGGGCAGCTACCTGCCTGTATGGTGAGCCTTCTTTCACCTCTTTGCCGGCACGAACAGCCTGTTACAGGGCCTTACTAGGGCTCGCCCGGCCTCTTACAGGCCGAAATGGAGGGTCCCTGGCAGTGGTGGGTTTCAAAAATTGTTCGAACCTACTCTGTGGGTGTGGCCTCCTTTGTGGGAGTGGCTTGCCATCCATGTGACCGGATGGGAGTGGCTTGCTGCCCATGTGACCGGATATGAAGATGCCGACGACACTTGTCAGAACCACCTGAAATTACTGAAATTATGATGTAAACTTGTTTTTTAAATCTTGAAGAAATTTTTTACCTGGATTAACGGTTTGCAACAGGAAAAGTATTCTTGGTAAGATATTCATTTTAATTGTTGCTATACATCCCATAAGTGATAATTGAATATTCTTCCAATTTTCTAAATCTTTGTTTATTTGTATCACTGATTTATTGTAATTATCCTCTTTGATTGTGGAACATTTTGCTGACAACCAGATCCCCAAATATTTTACTTTCTTAGTTAACTGCAAACCGGTTGCTGCTTCCGGTTCCTCTTCTTGCTTTTTTGTCATATTGTTAGTTATCATTTTTGTTTTGTCCTTATTAATCTTTAGTCCTGCCACTTCACCATATTCTACTAATGTTTGAATTAATTCCAAACTAGATTCTAATGGGTCCTCTAAGGCAAATACTAAGTCATCAGCATAGGCTCTGATTGCACCACAAACGCAGTAGTCATCCTTACCTTTCACAGAGGCACTGAGTTTTATAAATAGGAGCATGATAGTGTAGAATAATCATATCCAAGGACCAGCGGTGGGTTTCAAAAAAGTTTGGAACCTCTTCTGTAGGTGTGGCCTGCTTTCCGGGTCCACTGGTGGAACCTCTTCTAACCGGTTCGGTAGATTTGACGAACCGGTTCTACCGAATAGGTGCGAACTAGTAGGAACCCACCTCTGAAATGGACACTACTCATGACCACAGAACGAAAATCTGGCAAGGAGTAGTAGCTTCCATGTTCTGTTGGATTATTTCTGGGTCAAAATTTCCAAGATGGTGGCTGCAGCATCCTGGCATTTTGCACATTTTGATGATTCCCTCCTTTTTTGTGTATATCCCCAAGGAAAGAGATTATTTTATTAGAAGTAAAATTTAAACTATGTCAGATTTCTTATTCAAGAAAAGCAGGAGGAGGAAAAGTTGAAAGAAGATTTGTAGAAGATTTGCACTATGGTGGTGCAGTGGTTAGAATAGAATGCAGCACTGCAGGCTATCTCTGCTGACTGCTGGCTTCTAGCAGTTCAGTTCGATTCTCACCGGCTCAAGGTTGACTCAGCCTTCCATCATTCTGAGGTCAGTAAAATGAGGACGCAGCTTGTTGGGAGCAAGATTCAGGAAATCACTTACAGAGGGCTGTAATAGAATTGATGAACCGGTTCTACCGAATAGGTGCGAACTGGTAGGAACCCACCTCTGGTCCCTGGGCCCGATCCGTCTTCCCCACTCCATTTCCCATGGGTTTACTGTACTTACTTTTAGAAGAGCTGCAGAAGAGGCCGAGTCACATGGCAGAGAAGCCGAAGTCTTTTATTCAGAGGCCGGTGGAGCGGTAAGAACATGAGATGTGAGGAAAACAGCTTTCCCCACCTGAATAAAAGTCTTCAGCTTCTCTGCCATGAGGGCCTGCAGGCTTAGTTTTTACTCAATCTGGTCAGGCTTAGTTTGGGCCCAGTCTGCTTGCTGCTGACTGGCTAGTTTGAATGAGCAACTTCAGGGGATTGTGGCGTGGCAGCCAATCAGCAAGGGCCTTGCATTTCAGCCCTAGGACACAAAGGAAGCTACCTCTCCTTTCATTGGCTGCTGCTGTTGCTGCCTCAATCCCTGATAGGCCTGCTGGCCAGCCGAAGTTTTTTATTCAGAAGCTGGTGAAAATGTTTTCCTTAGACTTCATGTTCTTACTGCTTCACCATCATCTGAATAAAACACTCTGGCTTCTCTGCCAGTGGGCCAGCCTCTTCTGCATCTCTGAAGATCTTCAAAAAAGTAAGATCTTAAAAAAGTAAGTAATAAAATAAATTGCATGATTAACATTTCCATTATTTTCAGTGGGAACTAAAGTAAGCATGAATGAATGCATGAATCTATTAAGATTATGTTTAAAAATATAAAAGGACTATGTGTTAAAAATGTCCCTGATTTTTGTTTTGATAAAAGAAAAGTGAATATTCATTGAGAATCAATCTGTTTCTTCAGAGGAGTTCCTTTCTCGCCATCCTCTAAAGCTCTACTCCTTAAATTATTTTTCTTAATAATTTGTCTATTTAGAACAACATAAAGGAAGCAGGAAAAAAAAGGCAACATAATTCCTAATGGAGCAAAATGCCTATAGCTACAGTGGTCTCTAAAGTGGTCTTATTATCACAGTAAAAAGCTAGTGCAATGACTTTAAAATACAGCTATTAGTTTTATATATATCCCATTAGTTTCCTTTAGAAGGTACCTATGTTAACAGCTGCTTTCATTAGCAGAACAGCTTCCAATATAGGGGGAAATAATCACAAATCCAGCAAGTTTTTATATTTGCTTGAGAGTATGTGAGAAACCTTTTTGCTAATGTTAGAATGAGGCTTCACTGAACAACTAATGTAGTTTTGTCTTCTTGAAACCCATATCACAGAATTCAGTGTTTCAAAGGTACTCATATCATTTTAGCCATTTTTTGACATAGGATTACCAGGTTTAAAAATTCCGAGTGTTTAAACATTTCATGGAAAAGTCTTTTTATAATGCTACTATCAATCATTGTACATTAGGCTTGTCAAATGTATTGTTTCTGATCTGATTGTATTTCACAACGCTTCAAGTGTATCAGTTATGGTTTGTTTAACAAATAATAATTAAAGCGATATGAACCATTACTGGACTTTTTGTGAGAAACTTAAATTAAAAGTTGATCTGTGCTTTGATGATGAGTTATGGCATTATGGAAATAATGTAGACAAATGTTAGACTTAGAGTAAGAGTTTGATATATTTTGTACTTCTATCTGTACCAAAGAAACTTGGAAGTCGTTCTTTTTCGGTTTTCTTTCTTTCCTTCTTTCTTTCTTACACTTTCACTCTTTTTCCTTCCTGAGTCTTTTCTTTTTTCAAATCTGTTTTTTATTTGTTTATCCCTTAGCTTTGTATTTTTTTTTGATGTATGAAGGATCAAAGGATTAGCCATTATTATTCTACATTCCTTATTTACAGAAATCATATCAAAATTTAGAATGAAATCCACTGGGAGCCAGCTCATATAAGGCAGGCTTTGAGTCTCTCTAACCAAAATGTGTATATCGATAGAAGAAAATATTTGTAGCTCAGGGTTGAACTGTGGGGTCCTTGGTGCTCTCTGAGGTTGATGGTTTGCTTGTAGATGTTTCATTACCAAACTAGGTAACATTATCAGTACTAGAAGAGAGTGGAGCTTGCTCTTGTTTTCATATACTAGTGGCTTTCCCCTGTCAGTGTTGATCAGTTGCTTCACAAACAGTGTTTTGATAGGGGCTAGGTCTCTACAGACTCGGGCAGAGAAGGGCTATTCTGCATCCCTCTCTCAAATTTTCTTTAAAATACCGAGTTTCTCAGCATTCCTTTAGGAACCTCCAACATGCAAACTGTGGTTACTCATCTTGAGTATGAATCCTCTTTATCTGGAGTTTCAAAATTTGCTGTTTTCTAGGAAGATGTGTAGGTAAAAGTCAGTCTACATTTAGTGTACATCTGACTTTGGGGATATTTCTTCATAACCAAACAAAAGTGTATTTTCTGTGCAGTTCACACCCCTTGCTCACTGGATCTGGATGTCAAAAAGCAAAGCCCACATTTTGTAATTAACCCCTGCGCCCCGTTTTGACTGGCAGAGTGCTGCAGGAGGCTGAGCGCTGTCACACCCCCTGGCCATACCCACCCACCCATCCACCATTTTCACTTGATGCAGCATTGCAGCATTGCAAATTGAAAACAAATTCCAGTATTACTTCTTGCAGTGCAATTTTTTTTTATTGTGTAGAGAGTTAGAAACAATATACAAAAATGGCTTCAATCTGGCAAATTGTAGTATCCTCTTTTTCCAAATGCATTATTTAGGATACATCAATTAAAATACAAAAATAATATACATTTTACCACACAACATATGCTAGCTTTTTTTATTACTGACCATACAGTATCAGCTTTTCTCTTGCTTATTCTATACATCCTACCTAGACTACTCTTCTAAAACATGGCATTACTTTCTCAAATTCCTTGTTCTACATGCAGTTACAAATCAATAACTTTCGTACAAGCAAAGCATATACATTTATGAAAACCAAAGCTGTAAACATAGCAGCTATGCTTATCGTGCATTCCACTCATCTCTTATAATGCATTTTTCACATACAAAGGCAGAATCTGATGGGGCTAATATTAGTTTTAATACCAGTATACTTTGCACTGAAAAACAAGCTTTTGCTGGGCTGTGGGCTTGCAATTTCTTCCTCTTAATTAGCTCATGTGATAAGCAAAACAGTAAGTTAACCAGGAAGTCATTAAAGAAAACAGCTGACTGAAGTTAGGACTGATGAAATTATCTACCAGACTGTCCTTGCAGCATTGACAAACAAATTACAGACAGGAAATCATCTTTGACACATTTAACACAAGAATTTTCAAAACAGAACTCTTGACCCATCGCTAGTGGAGAAGGGACAAGAAAAGGAAGGAAAAGGAGAAAAAGATTTATCTCCACATTGCCTTGTTGGCCAGGCAAGGCAAGGTGGAAAGATTATTCCTCACAGATTGATTTTCATAAAGAGATTTAGAGGGAAGAAACGTTTAGCAGTTGCAAAAAGGTTAGAATAGGCTGCAGAGTGGAGAGGGATTAAAGAGTCCCCACCCCCACCCCTCAGCCTCCAGCTTTTACCTAGAGCTGGTAAATGCAGGTAAAGTGAAGAACAGAAAGAAAGATACTGCTTTCTGTGGGTTATTTTCATAGATCATCAAAACAGGATAATTACGTCATCTTTTTATATTGTCTTACCTTAAACATAAAATTACAATATGCATACATACACAATGATAGTAAAACATTCTCTTTCAATTAAAACTTATAGAAACATTCATTTACTCAATAACAACTTAACTTTGAAAGAAAATAATCCTTTTAAGGCTTTTTTTCTTTACTTTTTCTTTTATTACAATTGAAAGTACCTTTGTTTTATCAAATTAAATTAAACTACTAGTCTCATCCATATTTTAGTCTCCTTTTTTTAATATAAATCCTGTAGGATTTTGCTTTTTTATTCCTGTCTAAACTAGGCATCCAGAAACCTTCCTAATGGAGAGGTTGGGGAAAAATGTGAAGCCAAAGTTCTCTTTTTCTTGTCCCTACCTGACACGTGTGTCCCTATCGGTTTGGGGTGTATGCATACACCCGGGAGACCTCCTAAGTGAGATACACAGCTCCCCTATCTTTACCTGCCATTAAGTTTTCAAACCTTTCGCTTGGGAGGACTGCTATATTTGGAGCAGTATGGGCACCTCCTCCCACCTAACTGTTTTTTTTAATGGAACGCCTCACTCAAGAGGACCTTTTTTAGATGTGAGCCTGAGAGCAGAACCCGAATTTATCCAGACTAGATCTGATGGCCAGGTTAGTCTTGAGTCCCTTTGTGGTCGCCATATTTTCAGAATAATAATTTGGGGTTTCAACTCGAGCCGGGGCTGCACAAGAATAAATAAAAATGAGATCCAGACAGGCATGAGGAAAGAAAAGATATTTATTCCTAAAAGCAAACAGTTTGCCTTTAGGGGGCAGCTACCAAAAAATGGAGTACAGCAGCAGATTTTTATAGGGGAGCTTGTTAGAATGCAGCCAAAGGACATTGTAACTGGATATGACTCTAGAAGGTGTGGATTGCATCCCATGTCAGCTCTGGTGCGCCGGCCATCCCGGAGCTGCCATTTGGGCCCGACGCTCTCAATATGCAGTTGCCAGCCCAGCTGGGAGTTGGGCATGGACATGGTTACTGAACAAACTAATGTTCAGAGGCTATGGCGGCTGTCCTAGCTGGGAGGCTGATATATGCACCTTTTGCACTTCCGTGTCACATGGGGTATAGCTGGAGTGGGTGGGGCAGTGAGGAGTAGTTAAAAGGTGGTGGGGAGCACTGGGCAATTAGCCCTAACAAGGGATTCGTTGCGGTTTGATTCCTGTGATTGTCAGTTTGTGCCAGAAGGGCAGTAAAAAAGAATTAACAAACCAGGTTTGTGTTTGGAGTTTTTTCTGCCTTTTTGGAACCTGACATCAACACTATGATTTATATTACTTAGTCAATTCACCACCTCCAGTTGGTTTGTCCTCAGGTGTTCAAAATGCCTTCTTTTGGCAGGTCTGCGTCCAGAAATACAGACAAAGACAAAGAGACCAAAGCGAGAAACCAAATATTTTGTCTGTGTGAGAACCTGCAGCAGAAGTGGGGATAGAAAGACAATCCTTCCTATCACAGTTAACTCTTCCTGATTTTTAAAAGACCTTCATGAGAAAATAGCCAGCACCCTTCAGAATTACTGTCTTTGGAAGAGGTTCTTGTTATATATGTTGTGAGGGAAAGACGCAGGAGCCATGGAATCATGAGAGTAAGATGTTTATTGCGAGATGACAAGCGATTCAAAACGTCCCTGCAACTGTCAGGGTATTTATACCTGAGCCCACAAATAGGAGGGAAAGCAGGCCGTTCAAGCTCCACCAATACCCATTCTACAGGAAAATAGTTTAAAACGTTAAAAAGAATTCCTATAGCAAACAATGTAAACAGCAGTTAAGCCCATATTTTGTACCCTGGCAGACCTGTGCGAGCAGCCACAGAACTGAGCCCAGAGAAGAAATAGGGAACAGATGATGATAGCTGGCTTTCTTCAGAAGAGGAGAAACTAGACTCCAGTCCCAAGTTTCACAAAAATATGTTTGAGGGAAAGACGCAGGAGCCATGGAATCATGAGAGTAAGATGTTTATTGCGAGATGACAAGCGATTCAAAACGTCCCTGCAACTGTCAGGGTATTTATACTCGAGCCCAAAGCAACTGTCAAATGACCAGCCAATCAGAGAGCTGGTAACAGGGAACATTTGCATATATAACACTCATATGCAAACACATATATGCAAATGTTCCCTGTTACCAGCTCTCTGATTGGCTGGTCATTTGACAGTTGCTTTGGGCTCGAGTATAAATACCCTGACAGTTGCAGGGACGTTTTGAATCGCAGTCATCTCGCAATAAACATCTTACTCTCTGATTCCATGGCTCCTGCGTCTCTGTCCCTCACAACACACAATATTCAAAACTGGCGACGAGGATGGGATATGCGATTCCCGCAGAGCCTGGAAAACAACAACGAAGAATAAGCCAGTCGCGGCCCCGCGAAAATCAGACACAAAAGCCACAACAGAGAACCAATGGCCAGCATGCACTCAGCAGCAGCAGTAGCCACCGTGAAGCCTTCCATCTATGCCAACTTGAAGGACGAGCCACGCCAACTCCAAGGACGAGCCAAAGACCGCAAAGGCCAACCTCGGCTGGAACTGCCTGCCTGTCTGCAGCCGCTGCTGCCATCCGTCTCCTCACGGCTTTCTATCTGCATAATACAAACTGTCTGCAGCTGCTGCTGCCTGGAGCCTCCTCTGCTCCACCTGCATTACAAAGCTGCCTACCTCCCAAGGCCACCTGCCTTACAAAGCTGCCTACCTCCCAAGGCCACCTGCCTTACAAAGCTGCCTGCCTCCCAGCTCCACCTTCTGCAAGGTTTACACGCTGACTCCACTGCTGACCAACAACCGGGAGAAGCGAGGCCTGGCGCTGGACGGGAAGCTGAAGCACGAGGACACCAACCTGCCTCCAAAAACCAAAGTTACCGACAGGCTTGGACTTTCTTTGCACACAAAGCAAATAACTGGGGGGGAAGGAGTGTTATATATGCAAATGTTAGAGGAGTGTTGAGTATGCAAATAACTGGGGGGAAGGAGTGTTATATATGCAAATGTTCCCTGTTACCAGCTCTCTGATTGGCTGGTCATTTGACAGTTGCTTTGGGCTCGAGTATAAATACCCTGACAGTTGCAGGGACGTTTTGAATCTCAGTCATCTCGCAATAAACATCTTACTCTCTGATTCCATGGCTCCTGCGTCTCTGTCCCTCACAACATATTCAACAGTTCTGAACTCCATTTAAGTTAATGGGGAAAGGATGCAAAAAGACATGTTTCCCTGCATTGACATTATGATTTAAATGGACTGTGCCATTTGTAATCACCAGACTTAAATTTATGTGTTGTTGGTGGGTTCATATATAATATTTTTTGTGTGAATATTGTTTAATAGCACAAGTGTTTTTCCATACGAATACAGAAAAGAAGGAGATGAAGAAGCTGACCTTACTGCATGAAAGGGAACTAACAGAAAAAGATCTCGCCATAAGAGCTGTAAGTCATTCATTTCCCTTGCTGTTTTTGTCCACGTGTTTATATTATATGACTGGTGTTTGCTTCTTGTAATTTCTGCATCTTAGTTGGAAGAGAACAAGCATTTAGCCAGTGAAATTGCTTTCCTTATGAGGGAGAATAAGGAGCTGCAGAAGAAAATGGAAGGCAATCCAGAAAGTGAATATCATTTTAACTTAACTTTTTAATTGTTTTCATTCTAAAAAGAAATGTGATTTATTTTATCTTAAGTTTGACTGTACAAATTCTAGTTCTTTTGTTATTTTTTTGCCAGGAGTTGCTGACAGAGAAGAAAGGGAGTATGAAGTACTGAAAAAGAAATATTTCTGTCTGTAGAAATACAGACATTAAAGAGCCCAACTATTTTGTTTGTGTGAGAATCTGTAGTAGGTGTGGGTATACAGAGGCAATACTTCCTCTCCATCACCGCTGAGCCTTCCTATTTAATGGCCAGTCATACATTTCAGGGTTGTTGGTGGGTTAATATGTAATGTCTTTTGTGAATATTAATAGCACAAGTGTCAAGCCCCACCATACCTGGTGGGGGAAAGGGGGAAAATCGAAACCGATTGATTGGAGGTTGGAGGCCAGACAGAGACCGGAAGCACAGGCACTGGATGGTGGGCTGCTAATGAGAAACGGAATGCTGATGTCAGTTGCTAGTGGGTAGAATGGGGCGTGGTCTTGCCTATATATAGAACACGGGGAGGCAGTAACTACCAGTGCTGACTTTGCAACTGTCAAATACTCATTTGTGCCAGGCCTCAGGTTTGAATAAAACATTACCAACCGTTTCCAGAGCGTGTTTGTTTTCTGAGTTCATAAGACCTGGGGATTGCACACTTGAGAGCAAGTGTTTTCCCATAAAAATACAGAAAAGAAGCAGAGGGAAGAACTGATATTGATGAATGAAAGGGAGCTGGAGGAACAAGATCTGGCCATAAGAGCTGTAAGTCACTCATTTCCCTTATAATGCTGTTTTAAGCTCCTCTTTTTGTCCATGTATTTATATTATATGACTGATGTTTGCTTCTTGTAATTTCTGCATCTTAGTTGGAAGAGAACTACCGTTTATCCAGCAAAATGGCTCTCCTTGTAAAGTTGAATAAGGTGCTGGAGAACAGAACAAAACACAATCTAGAAAATTAGTATCATTTTAACTTAATTGTTAATTGTTTTCATTTGAAAAAAAAAGTGATTTATTTCTTTTTAAGTTTGACTGTAGAAGTTCTAGTACTTCTCTTATCTTTTTGCCAGGAGATGCTAACAGGTCCTAAGAGACCAACAGGAAAATTTCCAGAAAGTCATAAGCAAAATGAAGACTGTAAGTATTGTACATGATAATAAGAAATTAGAACAATCTCTTTAAGCGAGATTTTACAATGCATTAAAAGTTAATTTTGATTGTACTTCATCAATTTCTTTTTACAGAAGGTCTCAAAAGAAGCAGAGAAAAACAAAGAACTGATAAGGGCTCAGAACCAGGCAATTGATGATGTCTGTTCCGATCTTCTATCCCTATCTGTCCGGGGAAGACCAAGACAATAAGATTTGTCCTTCCGTTTCTGGGAAAGAAAGAAATATGTTTCAGTTGTTGACTCTCTAATTCAGGAAGTCACAATTGGGAATGTCATCTCTTCATCCTCTGTCACTAAAATTTTAACATTTCAGCAGCAAGCTGTCTTTTAAATACATCAAATATATTTGTTTAACACTTTTCAGTCTCTGCGAGCAAACAGTCATAAGAAAAATTTGATTGCATACAAAAGGTAAATGATGCTGTTTTTAAGATATTACACATTTTTATTCTGTAGAAAAGTTTTACAACAGTTGACAGTAAAAATAAAATCAATCAGCACAATGTTTATTCTTTTTCAGTATCTAGGTGTCAAGTGCAACCATGTCACTTTGTATCACAATCAAGAAAATGATGATTCCCAACCAGGGATCATAGTGGAGACAGAGTAAGTATTTTGATATGTTTTTGCTTCATTCTGAATATGATTAATGATTCTGAATGCTAAAGTAATGTTTATACTTTTTAAGCTTAAACTGATTAAACAAACAATAATGCAGAAAATAATATTGTATCATTGCCCTTTTTAAAGAAACTCATCAGGACTTGCAGTAATTTTGCCACCATGATTTTTGTATGCCAAGTGTTTAATATTTGCTGCTGTTAAAACAAGTGGACTAAAGTATGAGTCCCAACATTTATTTGCCTCTTTAAAATAGGGATTGATTTCGGGTTTAGTAGGCCTCAGCTGTCTTATGATCAGATTTGCACTACACACTGAAAGTTTTCCTTGCAGTTTGAGTGACTGGGGGAAAATTCATTCGACTGACAGCTGTATTGTAAGTGCCTGGATCCCTACTTTAAAAATCAAGTAAAGAGGACCACTGAAATTCATATTGAAAGTCCAAGATGAGATCTAGTGAATTAAATGGGAAAACGTTAAGAAATCTTACTAAATTAAGATTTCATATTGGAGTGTTTCATGGTTAACTTACATTTTTCCTACTATCTGTACTACTGTTACACAACGAAATCTTCCATGTTTTGAGGAGCAAGAAAGACAAGAGCAATTGGAGTCTATGTATATTCCCAGGATTTCCCAGGTATACCTATTCAAAAATATTTAACCAAATATAATATAGACAAAGATGAGGTACCATGCTTATTGAACAAACATGA
Source organism: Thamnophis elegans (assembly GCF_009769535.1). Lineage (NCBI taxonomy): Eukaryota > Metazoa > Chordata > Lepidosauria > Squamata > Natricidae > Thamnophis > Thamnophis elegans. The sequence continues at coordinate 10,069,825 of NC_045543.1, read as the reverse complement.
AATAATCATACTGAGTGGCAGTTGTTTCATAGGAGATTTACATAGGAGTCATGCAAAAAAAAAATCTGTCTTAATTTTTCTATTAGTTTTTCTGAGATTTTCAAATTCAAATTAGGCTATAGCATTTAATCATAAAATAAGAGATTTTAGACAGAATGCCTTCTTTTGTGGCATTGTAAACAGAATTTAGATGGCTTTTCTTGATATATTTGGCTAAATTGTTCTAAAGGCAAATGTGATGAAAATTCTAGCTAATATTCTGCCTGCTAATTTTGCCAAGAAGTTATTCATCAGATAAATTATTGTCTCTTTCAACTTGACTAGTTTTCATTGGACAAAATTTTTGCTTGATATATAATTTAATGTGTTAGTTGTTTTTTCATTGAAATATTTATTTATTTTCAAAATAAGATCTTCTGGTTTCTCTTCAAATACAATCTTCAAAGAGGAAAATGACCTCTTAGCTAGCAAAATAGTGTGCCTTGTTAAAGAAAATAAAGAGCTGCAAAACAAACTGAAAGAAAATCCAGAAAGTATCATTTTAACTTAATACTTAAATTATTTTCATTTTAAAAACAAAAATGATTTATTTCATCTTAAGTTTGGTTGTACAAGTTCTAGTTCTTTTGTTATTTTTTTGCCAGGGCCTGCCTATTTTGACAGAGATGATAAAAGATAGTACAAGGAGCTAAAAAGGAGATATGAAAAATACCAGAAAGCAACCAGTAGCATGAACACTGAAAGTATCTTACATGATAGTAAGAAATTAGAACTTCTGTAAGCAAGATTTTAAAATGCATTAAAAGTTAATTTCCATTGTACCTCATCAATTTCTTCACAGGAGGTCTCAAACGAGACTGAGAAGAAAAGGGACCTGATAACAGCCTCGAAGCACAGAATCGATGACTTCTGCTCCCATCTTGAATCTCTACCTTTCCATGTAAGAAAAGTGGCTGACCATGATGGTAAGATTTGTCCTTTCATTTCTGGGAGAGAAATAGACATGTTACAATTGATGATTCTCCACTTCGGGAGAATTGGGAATGTCATCTCTTCATTCTCTGTCATTAAATTTTAACTGTTTAGCAGCAAACTATCTTTGAATATGTCAAAATCAGTTATATTATTAACATATTATTTAGCTTAAGCTGATAAAACAGACTGTTAGAGCTGCCACCCTGTGCTTCCCACCACCTTTTATAGCTACATTGGTAATTAAGATAACTCCTTCAACTCCTAACTAATTTGTAGCTTCCCAGATGCTGTCTCCAGATGCTGTAGGGGGCCACATGTCAGCCCCAGACAGCCCAGGGGCCTGGAGCTTCCATTCAGGGGAGAATACTGGGCCAGCTGCCAAGACTCACCGTTCCACCTCCACAAACTGAAGAAACTCCTGATAACAATCCATGATTAATTGCTAAGTGGTTTTCGCTCTGGGTCACAAGGTGATCAGTTCGTGCCGAAGGAAGAATACAAACTACAGTTACAAACAGTTTTGTGTTTGGCTAGTTTCATTAACCCTTCAGAACCTGACACAAAAAATAATACATTGAATTTGTATAAATCCAATTCTTTAGTATTATTCGATTGCAAAATAAGCAATTGTTAGAGTATAGGTAAAAGAAATCTTAGTAAATTGCCTTTTTTCGTAATGTGATATAGCATGATAACAATGAAATATCCAGATAATACTGTTCTAAAATATTTATTTAACACTTTTGAGACTGCAAGACCTGATTTTGTAAAAAAATGTAAATGCTACAGTTTTTAAGCCATCACACATTTTTATTCTGTAGAAAAGTTATCATACATTTGGAAGTAAAAATAAAATGAATTTAGCAACACTATGGCTATTCTTTTTCAGTATCTAAGTGTCAAGTGCAATAAGGCCACTTTGTACAACAATCCAATTAACAAAGGATCCCAACCATGGATAGTGGCCGAAACAGAATAAATACCTTGATGTTTTTGTTTTGCTTCGTTCTGAATATGGTCAATATTTCTGTAATTCTGAACTCTGTAAACAAACTCCACCTTTTAACAAATTTGTCTATCTTTTGGTCAGTCGGTTAATCTAAATAAGGTTGTTTTTGATGAATTTCTAAGTATTCTATTTTCAACCATTGTACTGAGGAAAGCAAAGCCGTTACAGCAATTTTGAAATTTGTGTTATTAAACATTACAATGTTTTTTCCGATTTTCAATGGTCAGTCATTCCATTAATCAAATTTACAGTATTAGCCCACAATGGATGTATTATTAGAAAAGATCCTAAAATATACAGAAAATTTATTATAGTCATTGTAACAATATATACTTATGAAAATATTTAAATATAAACTAAGTGTGGTCTTTATATAACAGCTCTGCTTTCCACAAATGTTAAGGTATTATTTATACTAGTTTCAAGTTTATTAGAATTTGTATGCCGCCCACTCCCATAGGGACTCTGGGTGGCTCACAACAGACAAGAAGCATTTAATTTTAAAAAATAGAGATTGGAAAAATAAAAATACAGTATTAAAATTCATGTCACCCATTCCATCTAAGCGGGGCTGGATATCAATCAACAGCCCCAGGAAGGTCGGGAGAGTGGTAAGGGTCCGGATCTCTGCAGGTAGATTGTTCTACAGGGCCGGCGCATTTACTATTTATTACTATTACTATTTAACTTAATCTGATAAAACAAACAATAATGCAGAAAATAATACTCTATCGTTGCTCTTTTTAAGGAAACTGTTCCGAGATCTATGGAATAATGGAATACAATGTTGGCCAGTGGTTAGAAACTAGGAGAGGTTAATATCAAGATAGGAATATTTCAAGGAGATTAGTTATCACCACTAGTGTTTGCCATTGCACTGATTCCTCTATCAAAAAAAAAAAAAAAGGAATAACCCAGGCCATGTCTCTCAAACATCAAAAACATCTGCCAGATTATTCTACCTCTTTTATATGGACAATCTGAAGCTGTATGGAAAAAACACCATCTGAAATAGAATCACAGCTCAACACTGTCCATATATATAGCCAAGATATTGCAATAGAATTTGGACTGGACAAATGTGCCACCCTCACCATCAAACAGGGAAAAAGAGTGAATACTGAAAGAATCAAGATGCCCTATGGAAGCAACATCAAGAGTCTGGATGAAGATGATCACTACAAATAACTGAGCATCCTTCAAGGTTGACAACATCAAGCATTCTGAATTCAAGAAAAAGGCTGGAAGTAAATACATCAAGAGAGTGAAGAAGTTCCTAAAGTCCACACTCAGTGGAGGAAATACCATCAAAGCAATTGGTGACTGGGCAATTCCCATCTAACGCTACAAAGTTGGAACAGTGGACTGGACTCAAGCAGGCCCTGAATGGGAAGATTAGGAAAATAATGACACCGAATCATGACCTTCATCCACGCAGCAGTGTTGACAGACTATTTACCAAGGAAAATGGATAGATAATATGGAATATTGCAAGTGCACCAGAAGGTTGAAGAAGAAGAAAAGGCATTTAAGAATATCTGAAGGACAATGAAGAAGATACACTAAGCTAATATAATATGAAGGCTTATTGAAGCATACGAAGTCTAAGCTAGCCATAATAAAATTTTATCTTGATTTTTAAAATATGTTTTGGTCAATTCAAGGCAGCAAACATACCTACGCGCGTGTGCTCACATTTGCGAACCAGTAGGGAAAGTAAGTGAATCCCACCGCTGGTGGTATGGCTTTGTTTGTCCCCACACCACTCTGCTTTCTACTAACTTACATATTAAAAACGATTCCAGTACTATTTCTCCCTATCTCTGTCTTCCTTTCCTAGCAGTCTCCTACTGCTTTACTACTTTCTCCCCGCTTTGGCTTTCTTATATTTGATTTTTCTCTCTAAACTGGGTAGACGACACAATTTTGGATTCAGAGATCAATCAATCTTACCTGATCCATCTGTATCTCAGCCAGCCAGCCAGCCAGCCAGCCAGCCAGCTAGTTACTGCTTGCGTTACCCAAAAAATGCGCGCATGACAAAACTGCGCCGGCAAAACCATGGCGAGAACACCGCGACATAAACACGCCCACAACAACGCGCCGACAAAACCGCGCCCACAAAAGCGCGATTTAAGGTAAGGTTAGGGTTAGGTTTAGGGTTATTAGGTTGTTATTAGTTGTTTGTTGAAGGCGTGCTTTTGTCGGTGCGCTTCTGTGCGCATTAGCGCAATTTTGACCTCGCGGTTTTCTCGCCGCAGTTTCGTCGGCGCACTTTTGTCGAGCGCGTATTTGTCGGTGAACCTACTGCTTGCACCCTGCTAAAGAAAAACCTACCCATTCCTCTCATTTTCACAATAATCCCATAAAGAAGGTGTTGCCAGAAAAGTCACTGGATTCATATAGTATGCTAGGATATAGTAAGCAAGAAGCCGAGTTCGCTTTCCCTTACTGTCTGACATAAATGGCAGTTCGAACCTTCCAGCTGCCATCAGAGCCTTCCAGTGAGAGTGTGGTTTGGCAGTTCCTATGGCAGCGGCTTCATGCCTCTCAATTAGCTCCTCCCCTCACCGCAACTTCTCCACCCTTTCTGCTCTTAATGCTGTTGCCAGAAATAAGGATGGTGGTCTTCACTACAGAGGTGGATTTGGTGACGAGATGGTACCTCGTTGGCCTTGCTTTACTGATAAGAGGAATAAATGCCAGGGCTCTGGCTTTTCATTTATTTCATTCATTTATTCCTTTGCTCGCCACTGACAAAGCTAATGCAAGTAGTCCTCGACTTATGACCACAATTGATCCCCCCAAGTTTTTGCTGCCAAGCAAGACATTTGTTAAGTGAATTTTGCCCCATTTTACGACCTTTCTTGGTACAGTTGTTAAGTGAATTGCTGAAATAGTTATGTTAGTAATATGGGTTAAGTGAATCTGGTTTCCCCACTGACTTTGCTTGTCAGCAGGTCACAAAAGGGAACCACAATGACCCTTTTGCAACCATCATAAATTGCAACCAGTGGTGGGATTCAACCAGTTCGCACCACTTTGGGAGAACCGGTTGTTACGTTTCTGAGCAGTTTGGTGAACTGGTTGTTGGAAGAAATCATTCGGGCAGAGAACTGTTAAATTATTTGAATCCCACCACTGATTGCAACCGTTAATAAATTCACGGTTTATTGTAACCGCAACTATCATCAATATAGGCCAATTGCCAAGCATCTGAGTCACATGACCATGGGGATGCTGCAACGGCCATAAGTGTAAAAAATGGTCTTACGTCACTTTTTTTTCACTGACGTCATAACTTTGGTCACAAAACGAAGTGTTGTAAGTAGAGAACTCTTAAACACAATCACTCCACACACATGCGGAAACTTATGACTAGGTTTTCTTTTTCTTTCTTTCCCTAATTACTTGCATAGGGATTATTCTTTATACTATTTACTCTGTTTGCATTTTTTATCATGGATGGCACCAGTAAGGCTGAAACCAATTTCGTTGCATACATGATGTCCACTGGCAATAAAGGCTATACTATACCTATACACTTTCCCTCTTTCTCAGCGGCTACGGGGTGAAATAATTCCTGGAGAGGTAGTTAAGTCAATGTTGAGTACCGGCCCGTGGTTTGCTGTGGCAATGAGCTGCCCTTTGCCTAGGAAAGCTTACTCCTCATGTAAACTTAGCTAAGGTTAAAGCTGTAGTAGTCAAAGTTGTATTGGTAGATGCATTTGCTGCGATAGGAATTCAGCCACTGCAACTGTTAGGAGACTCACCGGCTCTATTGTGGGTCAGTGGGGCCAGCTGAATTGCACTGAAGCCCAATTGGTTCCTTTTTACTTAGCAAAACGCAATATATAGTACACAACTTAGCCATGCTTTTCTAGCTCTGAGCAACACATTCAAACAGTTACGGTTATTTTGGTTATGCCCATCAGAACTGACTAGGTCTGAAACATGTCAATGAAAACACCATAATATTTAAATACTTTTTTTTTTGTAAACAAAATTCAGACGTGTTAATGCTGGCTTAGTTTATGCAGTGCTGGAATGTTACAGAAATGTGTGATTTCATACCTTAAATACTGGTGGGGTAAAACCAATTTGCAATTTCATACAAGGTCCTGGCCTAGTATGCTTGAGGCCTCATCTAAATAAATAAATAAATAAATAAATAAATAAAAAATCATGGCAATGGACCCAAATTTGTTAAACTGAGGCGTTTTGTTACTCATCCAAGTAACTTCAACAGTTGAAATACAAAATGGAGTTAGACAGAGAGTCGTTGGAATGTACCAACTCTTGCCACACCGACTGTAGGGGTTTATTTCCAAAACGTATTGAATTATATCAATGAAAACTCAATCATCCAGGCCAAAAGTATCTTTAAAATGTTAAATCATGGCAACTGGACCAAAGTTTGTTAATCTGAGATGTCTAGCTACTCATCCAAGTAAATTAATCAGTCAATTTTTTTTAAAAAAAAACCTCAGAGAGTCGGAATATACCAACTCTTGCCACAAGTTTTCAAGAGTTTTCATAACTCTGCATAAGCTAAATCAGCATTAATACATCTGTTCCTTGACAATAAAGAAAGCAGAACAAAACCTATTCATCTGAACCATACAGGCAGGATATTTTTTATGGAAAACAGCTAGGAAATGTTGCTTCTTGTTTCTCCTGATTAATGCCTTTTAATTCCATTGCTTCCAGTGGTGGGTTTCAAAAATTGTTCGAACCTATTCTGTGGGTGTGGCCTCCTTTGTGGGAGTGGCTTGCCGCCCATGTGACCGGATGGGAGTGGCTTGCCGCCCATGTGACCGGATATGAAGATGCCGATGACACTTGTCAGAACCACCTTAAATTACCTTTAATAAGAATTTGTGCCGACTACAAGTTGACATTAAATAAGGCATTACAGGCGCACCCTTATCCTGTCCCAGTAGTGCAACATGTGTTGCATTCACTGGGTCAGGGTAAGGTTTTTGCAAAGCTAGATTTGGCGCAAGCTTACCAACAGTTACCAGTAGATGCAGAGACTGCGGCTGCGCAGACAAATGTAATCATCTCCAGTTTGGAGTGTGCGTCTCTCCCGGGTTATTCCAGAGTCTCATGGAGCGACTGCTCCATGGAAGACCCAGGGTCATCCCATATTTTGACGATGTGATGATCGCTGCTGAAGAGCCGAGGTGGCGCAGTGGTTAAATGCAGCACTGCAGGCTACTGCTAGATCAGCAGTTCAGCGGTTCAAATCTCACCGGCTCAGGGTTGACTCAGCCTTCCATCCTTCCGAGGTGGGTAAAATGAGGACCCGGATTGTTGGGGGCAATATGCTGACTCTCTGTAAACCGCTTAGAGAGGGCTGAAAGCCCTATGAAGCGGTATATAAGTCTACTGCTATTGCTATTGCTATTGCTGACAGTCAATCATGACTCATTGAAATGCTTAGGCAGGTATTTAACTGCTTCAGGGAGGTGGGGCTCAGATTAAAGCAATCAAAATGTAAGTTAGGAGTGCCCGCAGTGGAATTCTTAGGTTATTTAATTGACAGCCAGGGCATTAAGGAGGCATTAAACCGAATGGAGGGCACACTGTGGCAGGCTAGGATAACAACCTAATTATTAGTGCAACACACAACACCGTGCCCCACTACAGGCAAAAGACCAGCCGAGATTCTCATGGGACGCTGGTTGCGTACTACCCTGGATAGACTTCTTCCCACTTATTCACCACACTGCCCATTAGAATTAAGCATTCCTAGAGTCTTTACTATGGGGGAGGGGGCATTTGCACAGAATTTCACAGGAGAACCTAAGTGGCTCCCTGGATGGATCACTGAGATAACAGGGCCCTGTTCTTAGAGGGTCCAGCTCTGCGATGGTTGGCAATGGTGGCGACATATAAATTAACTGTGTTTCCAGGAGTCGAGGATGACGTCAGGTTTAAATCCCAATCCGGCCATCGCTAGACACCAAGACAACACTGGAGAATCCATTCACATTCCGTTCTTGGCAGAGGTTTTACCAGTTGAAGAGGCATCAGCTTCGAATGGACAGTTTCCATCCTGATAGTGCCACCTGTCCGGGTACCAGAGGGGGACAACATTCCTCCTCCCATTACTCATGAGGCCGGACTGCGACATTCCCAGTGGAGGCGGCGAAGACCTGCACATCTGCAAGATTATGCGTGGCAGTCCAGGGGGAAGGAGTGTTGTGTCCTCTGATTGGTTACCGTGTCCATTCCGACTCGAAGGAAGAGCCTCATGTTCCTTTTGGTTGTCCATCTGACAGGGGGGTTATAAAGAGCTGTCAGACAGGAGAGTTCATTGATTCTGTTACTTGTTTCAGTTGAGCTAATAAATAGTTACAGTTATTGTAACTGTAGTCTAATCCAAAGCCCTGAGCTTTTGAGTACCTTTCCTTTAAATACTATTCAGGCCTTAACATTTTAAGATTAGCCAAAAGTTCCTTTGTACTAACATAGATGCTGTATCATTATGTTATTATTATTGTCGCAGACATATATGAACATTTTATATAAGGAAATATGGTGCTGCATGTAAAAGAGTCAATATCTTATGCTCCAGTAATGTAATTGACTAAATAAAAGTCAGGTGCAGTGAGAGATGTTGATGCTGTCAGTTCACCGACAAACCTGCCCTCCACAAAAGCGCACCAACAAAACCGTGGGGAGAAAAGCACGAGTTTGAAATTGAGCCGACGAATGAGCACAGAAGTGCACCAACAACAGCGCGCCGACAGAAGCGCGCTCTAAACTAACCCTAAAGGTAACCCTAAAGGTAACCCTAAAGGTAACCCTAAAGGTAACCCTAAACCTAACCCTAACCTAACCCTAACCCTAACCCTAACCCTAACCCTAACCCTAACTCTAAACGTAACCCTAACCCTTATCCTTACCCTTACCCTAACCCTTACCTTAACCGTAATGGCGCTTCTGTCGGCGCTCTTTTGTCAGGGCGCCTTTGTGGGCGCGCTGTCAACGTTGCGGTTTTATTGCCATGGTTTTGACGGCGCACTGTTGTCGGGTGTGCATTTGTCGGGTCACGGATGCTGTCTGCTTCATAGATGTGGCGATTGATAAGATTGAAACTGTGTTTCAATAATTTTTATGTAATTTTCTAACAGGCATAAATTAGAGAATAAATTTCCCCAAATAAGCATAATTTGAAAGATAGCAGAGTTGTTTCAGTGTGTATATAAAGAATAAAATTAATTCTGAAATTATTATTTTGTTATAATAACGTGTCTTATTTTTTTAGGTGATTTTGGAGTTTTGCTGGATTTATGTCCGCAAGTAACAGAGTAGGTGGGAAAGTAATTTTTACCATAACATCCATTTTTTGCTTTGGCAATTGCACTTATTACATCAACTCCACTTCCCGTGGGCATTTTCCTAGTTTCTTATGTGAAGAACAAGAATGGAATATTTAAGGTATTTATTCATCCCACGCTTTCTATAATTTTTTATAACAATTCCCGTTCCTCTGGCTATCTTTCTGGTTTGTAAGACTGCAGTAAGACTGATTTAATCATATTGTGGTGTTTATATTGTGATAATTAAATTGCTGCTTGTTTCTTTTTTAAAAAAAAATACTTGTTACATATTAAATATGGCTTATGTTAAAGCTTTCAATCTGAATGGTTGCCAGAGTTAAATGTCAGAATAGAAGCTAAATTCAAAGATCAAAATGGATGTCACCAATGGATTTGTAGCATATCATTATGTCTATGGGAATGCTCACTTTTCGATCCCATCTTATCTATCTTTCTTGGTAAAACACATGGCAAAATCCCACTGTGTGTGTGGGGGGGAAACCCCTGAGAGTTAGTGTCAGTAAATTCAGAGAGCAAAACAGATGTCACCAGTGGATTCATAATGCATCGGTATGCTTAGGAGGGTAGTCGCTTTTTGAGCCCACCCTATATCAGAGCTGATATTCAGCAGATTCTGACCAGTTCTAGAGAGCCGGTAGCGGAAATTTTGAGAAGTTCAGAGAACTGGAAAATACCACCTCTGACTGGCCCCTCCCCATCTATTCTCTGCCTCCCGAGTCCCAGCAGATCGGGAGGGAATGGAGATTTTACAGTAACTTTCCCCTGGAGTTGGGTGGGAACGGACATTTTACAGTATTCTTCCCCTGCCACACCCATCAGGCCATGCCCACCAAGCTACGCCACGCCCAGAGAACCAGCAGTAAAAAATGTTGAATCCCACCATTACCCTATACATATTACTTGATAAAATACATGGGAAAATCCCATTGACAGGCAAATCCACTTAGGTTACGGTTAGGTCTTCATGAATTCAGTGAACAGACATCGTCAGTGGATTTGGAGCACATAGGTATACTTTGAACAGAGTGATGACTTTGCGAGTCTGCTTTTCCTTATAAAATGCATAGAAATCCCTTTGGCAGCAAACTGAGTTAAGGTTAGGTCTCTGTTCTGACCCCCTCCTTGCCTGTTCAGAAACTACAGCCAAACAAAGCTTGCAAAGGAATGTTTTTATCAGTCCCGGCTCTTGCTGGCTGCGAGCCCAAAATAAACACAGATAAAATGCTTTGGCAAAAGTCTTCACTCAAACTAATACAAAACAGGAGTACATAAATCGAGACACTTATCCAAATGCTTTTCTCAATGGTTGCACACGAACGGAGAACTTGACTAGCACAGAAACGGAACGGAATGGAACATTGACTTCTGCAACTAGGGCGTGGCACCATCAGTCTTTTATCCGCAGGAAGAGAGATCCTAACGAGCCACAGCTGCTCATTATCCTCTCCTGTGAGTCGGTCAGCCCTTCTCCTGCTTGCATTCCAAAACAACTCACAGGAGGTTTCTGCCGAGTCACAACACGTCTCCATGAATTCAGTGAGCAAAATGGATGTTGCCAATGGATTTCTAGTGCTTTGTTATGCTTAGAGGGGACTCTCCATTTTTGAATCCCGCCCAATCTACATCCCTAGTAAAATACATTGAAAAATACCACTTGGGGGCAAACGCACTTAGGACTAGAATTAGATCTCCATAAATTCGGAAAGCCAAACGAATATTGAATGTAGCAGAAGAATATGTAGCACATTTGTATGCTTAATAGGGAGCTCACTTTTCAAGCATGCCCTATCTACATTTCTTAGTAAAACACTTGGAAAAATCTCTTTTCTTGGTAAGATTCATAGAAAAGTCCCATATGGGAAATCCACTTAGGTTAGGGTAAGGTCTCCATGAATTGGGAGAGCAAAATGGACATTGCCAATGGATTTGTAGTGCATTGCTATTCTTAGGAGTACTGACTACGCAAATCCACCCTGCTTATCCTCACAAAGTACATGGGAAAATCCCTTTGGGGAACAAACCCACTTACAGTTAGGATCAGTTCTCCATGAATTCAGAGAGCAAAACGGAAATCCCTAAGTGCTATATATTGCATTATTATTCTTAGGAGGGTTCTGACTTTTCGATCCTGCACTATGTTACCTGGTAAAATATATAGTAAATCCCATTGGGGGTCAAACCCACCTAGGATTAGGATTAGGTCTCCATAAATTCTGATACAAAATTGACATCTTTAAAGGATTCATAGCACAATGTAATGTTTAGCAGAGACCTGAGTTTGCAAGCCCCCTCTAATTAGATTTCCTGGGAAAATACATGGGAAAATCTCATTGGGAGTAAACGCCAATTCAAGGACACCTAACCCTAACACTGTTAGCTTTTACTCTTATGGGATTTTTCCGTGAAATTACTAGAATTTCCTCACTGCTACTTCAGCATGCCCATGAAATAAAACTCATGTGCTTCTGAAAGCAGAAGTGGATTTCATCCTTAGTGGAAAATCTGAGTTAAGACTTTTTTTTTTTTGAACAGTAATGAGTTGAATTGTACAGTCACGAGAATTGGAAATATGTGATTTAAGTCAGGTAAGAATGGGTTTATCCTTTAATTACTTTACTATTACCAATGCAACCTTGACTGATAAAAACTCACAAGGGCTTGAAAAGAAACATGTTTCGCCTTCAAACATCTGCATGTACTGAAGTCAAATTAGAGAATGAATGAGTCAGAGTAGAAGGATCTACATATTGAATAGGTCTGCAAATAATGGGATATTCTTCCAATAAGCATGTTTTTTTAAAGAAGGGGAAGTAAAAATGGTGTACTGGATTAGTTCTTTCATTAATTTAGCGTAATAATTAAACTCCCTTTCAGAACAGAACCTAACTAACTTGGTATACATAAAAAAGCACAGTCAATGCAAAACAAAACACGTCAACAATTTCCCAATTAAAATCCTTTCCACAAATAAAAATTAGAACAAATACATCCATACAATTCAAGAGAACACCAGTTATGAAGATTACCTGCAAAATTTCACTAAATCTGCACTACAGTGCAGATCAATATTATTTCACTCATTGGAAACACATTCAATGATATACAGGAATTTAATCTGCAAGTGCAGTTGTAAGTAATGATGGTTGTAAAGCAGGTTGCTACATGTCTGCACTCAATTTTATGACATTTTTGCAGTCATTAAGTGAACATGATTATTAAGTGAATGCCATGGTCATTAAACTAGCTCATTGTTTGCTACTTTTTGATGGAAATACCAGATGCCTAAAATTGCAGTCATGTGACCGTGAGATGCTGCAAATGGCTTATAAATGCACACACACCCGTAACCTGGTCATGTGATTTCAAAGGGAAGCAGAACATCAGAACTTTGAATATGGGTTGTAGGCAGTGGTGGGATTTAGCTGGTTGGGACCAGTTCTGGCAAACCAGTAATTGTAACTTGCCGGTGGGCCCAAACCCCAGAGCTATGCCATGCTATTTAGCCACATTTATTAAGCCGCGCCCATGTGTGCAAGCTGCATGCATGAGCAAAGCACATGAGTGGAAGACTGCATGCATGTGCAGTAATGCACATGCAAAGCAAGCGCGCATGTGGACATGCTCACATTTTCAGTGCTGGGTGAACAATCCACCTCTGGTTGTAGGTAGCTTTTTTGAGGTCCATCATAACTTTGAGCAATCACTAAATGACCAGTCATAAATTAGGCTACCTGTATACACACAGATGTGTTTGTATGTGTATATCTATAAGCTGAGGTGTCTTTATTAGACTTTGGAATACACTCCTTTTCCCATCATCCTTATAAAGAAATTTTATGCAGGGACATTATATGCTACTATAGTACCTGCACATTTTAGGAGGTATTGAAGGGAGGTTCAGCAATTTCATCACCCCTTCATTCAGAAGTGACATTTGTCTGTTTTATATCTGTCTCATTGTCATTCAGTCTTGATGGTATTGGCTTTTCACATATAAAGCCAAATCTTAATTTTGAAATCACGGCATTATTCAACCATGCTCTGGCTTTTGATATTTATAGAGCCCATTGTCTGCTTTTAAAGAAAGAGTCAAAGATTCAACATTATATATACTAAAAGTCTGGGGTTTTTTATGGCCACATTATTTTAGACTGAAAAGAAGTAAAAAAATCCCCATGGGAAGGTGACGGAAAAAAGAATCAAATGTGAGGCAAAACCCTCATAAAAAGAATGTAAACATTAATAGCTTCAGACATGAATGAATTTCTTTTGTAAAAACTAGATTACAAAAATAAAAATTTAAAAGTATGATATAGGGATTTAACTCTAATTATAATTTTCTCATTTTTTTAAAAAAAAAATTATCAAGTCTTTTCTCATTCCCTTCAAGAGAATGGTAGTGGAATGGAGGAATTTCATGAGTTACCTATTTCCATAGATGGAATTACCATTTTTGCTGGAATTAATGGGAAGAACAATGCGCCTGCTTTAATTTACACAGCTCTATAAAATGACCTCTGTCTCCGTGAGATCCCTTCTGCTTCCTATGAGAGGAAAGATAAGTGAGTTTTGAGCCAGTGTGGCATAATAGCTCAGGCATTTTCGTATCCACCCAGTCACTTGGCTGAGATGGGCAGCTATAGAAATTGAATAAATACAATACAATAGATTTGGTCAGACTGAAGTTCAGCTCTACTCCAGACCACATGGTTTTAGACCAGTCATTCTTTTACTCATTGGTTTGTTGGAAGAGGGATTGCTAGGTAGACGTTTTGAATTCCCTAGCCAATAAATACAGAGGAGAACGTTTGAAGATAGATAGTGAGGTTAAATCTCCCCTAATTCTCTGTCTGTTTCTTTGGTGTATTCTTGCAGTATCCAAACTGTTAAGGAAGTGCTTCTAACCTGGCTAAGGTAAAAACCCAACCGAATTTTGATACTGTAAGAAATAATAAATAGGAGGTTTTGAGTTTTCAGAGGATGGTATTCTTCTAAGAGAAAGAGCAGGAAGCAAATGAGAGAGTTTCTTGAGCCATAAAGCTGGTTTCTTCACAGGCCAATTATTTTTAAAATGAAGCTATCTCCATCTGATGCAATTAGCTTCCAATAATTTTCTACAGCAACAGTTCCTAACCAAGTACCTTCTTTCCAGAGGCCTTGGATTGTAAGTCCCATAAACCTAATGAAATAAATTCATTGCCCAGTGTTCTGGGTTCAATTATATTTGGCGTCTATCAGGCCCATTTCTCCATGAAAACTGATCTTGATTGTGATAGATTAGGGGGAGATAACATTATGATTAAATATGAACACAATATGATCCCTCCAGGGATTAAAATAATTTCTTAATCTAATGTGTAAAGCAATTGGTTTTCCTTTCCTTCTGTCTTTACAGAAATAAATGGAAATACATTCTGAATCAACTAGACCAACATTAATTAATTAACAATAGTGAAACATTCCTACTGTAGTATAAATTATTACTTATAGGGGCAAATTGTCAAGACCACGTCTGTTCAGTAGTTCAGTATCAGACATGTCTAATGTCTTAGCAGACATTAGAAGAATGACAATCATTTTGAACTCACTATGATAAATGGTTATTTTAACAAAATAAATTATTTATCAACTCATTTTTATAGGCTCTTCGTGAATGTTAAGATCGGATTGGACATTAAGTATTAGCATTTGAAGACAAAAATATGAAAAGAATACAATTATCTCTCCCACAGCTAGATCTGCAAAGTGGACAGTTTTAAAACTCTCATAAGAATTTGGCGAAAGTGAACCTTCAGTGGGTTTTCAAGGACAACTACAAAAAGGAATACAGGTAGTCTGCAACTTTCAATAGTTCATTTAGCGACCATTACAATGCACTGGAAAAAGTGATTTATGACTATTTTTCACAGACATGACCGCTGCAGCATCCCCATGGTCATGTGATCAAAATTGAGATGCTTGGCAATTGACTGCTATTCAGGGGTGGGTTTCAACCGGTTCGCGGCGGTCCCTGCGAACCGGTTGGTCGGTGAACCCGGAAGTAAGTAACTTCCGGGAACGGCGAAGGGCCCATCTGGCTGGCCAAGCTCCTTACCTGGTTTTGACGAGTTCTGGGCTTCCACGCATGCACAGGACGCATACAGCGCCTGCGCGATCCTCCAGGAGCAGCTGGAGCATCGCACAGACGCTAGTATGCATGCGTGCACCGCGCACGTGCATGAGGATGCCGCCGGCCCCGTTCCAACCAAACCGGTTGGAACGGGGCGAGAAACCCACCCCTGCTGCTATTTATGATGGTTGCAATGTCCTAGGGCCATGTTGATCACTTTTTGTGATCTTCTAACAAGCAAAGTCAATGGGGAAGCCACGTTTGCTTAACAGCTGTTACTAAATTAATAATTGCAGTGATTCACTTAACAATTGGGGCATAAAGGGGCATGAAAATGGGGCAAAACTCCCTTAACAAATGTCTCACTTAGCAACAGAAATTTTGGACTCAGTTGTAATCATAAGTCGAGGACTACCTGTAAAGGTCTTTATCTGTGCAGATAGCCCCAGTTTAAGAACAAGTTCCATTCCCAAGATCTATCCTTAAGTTGAATTTGTATGTAAGATAGACAGAACAGTATTACTATATAATGCCATATAAGTAGCTGTCAGGTGCGACTTCATTTAATAATCAAGAAAGAAACCACTCAACTCCATTTGTTTGAAATTAAGTGTACTTTTACTAATTACAAACGAACAGTAGCGAAGCTAAGCTGAATCTGGTTAATTAGGCGCGAAAGCAAAGAATATCATGTATAGGTCAATCCCCTCCCTTTGGCACCCTAGTCCATAGTCCAATTATAATTCACCCAACTGTCAGGTGGGAGATATCTTCAAAAAACATCACCAGGATGGAATGCCGGACAGTTAACCTTGGTGGGAAACTCCCTTTCTCCGCATGCGCAATAAGATGGTTAGGTCAGCGTCTAGAATCTTCCTCCAGCACATAACGATTCCTTTCCCAAATACCATGCCCCCCCTCCCCGTTTCAATGGCAGCCGAAGCAGTAGCAAAGCAGAGGCTGACAGTAGCATTGTGCTATGCGTTTGAACCAGTGCGTATTTAAAATGGCTCATTGTATATTTAACTCAAATTTTGCTACAATAGGCTCTGCTCTTAATTATGGGTCGTCCTTAAACTGGGGCATTCTTAACTCAGGGACTTGCTGTATTAAAATCAAAATAAATCCAGAGGATTTGGCCTAACCCTCATTTGAATTTAGCTTTCAGACACCATCTAGTTAAATGTGATAAGTTGCACACCCTCATGAAGAAACTCAAAATGAGGGCAATATTTCCTATCCTTGTGCTGCATCATCTCTGTGATGTAACTATATATTCAAAACGTTTGTGATATAACAGCACCACCAGATTGCTTCAAGGTTATATCAGTGGCTTTCTCTTTACATAATTTACCTTTCCTTCTGCTTCTCTATCATAGTGGATGGTTTTGAAAACGAAGTAAAATCAGTTGTGGAGACTTTAAAAAGGTGCAGGTTCCCCTCACACATAGCTGCTAGCTGTTCCCGACAGGAGGAGGCGGTGGTCATCTCCATTTTAAAGCGGAACAGCCGGTGCTGTCCGAAGATGTCTCCATGGTCATGTGGCTGGCATGACTAAACACCGAAGGCACACGGAACACTGTTACCTTCCCACCAAATGTATTCCCTATTTTTCTACTTGCATTTTTTACGTGCTTTCAAACTGCTAGGTTGGCAGAAGCTGGGACAAGTAACGGGAGCTCACTCCTTTATGCGGCGCTAGGGATTCTAACCGCCGAACTGCTGACCTTTCTGATTGACAAGTTCAGTGTCTTAGCCACTGAGCCACGCGTCCCTGTGGAGACTTTACATCTACTGAAAATCTATTGACTAGATTTACAAATCTATTGACTAGACCGGCAAGGTGAAAAAAATATACCTTAAGAAAAGCAATAATAAACAATTTCAGATGAGTATAAAGAAAATTACATGGATTTGTCCATGTTGCCACCAGAGGTCATACGTAACCAAAAGTGACTTTTCTTCTTCTGTTTTTTTCTCCATGCAGGCTCATATTTCTGGTCTGGGCCAGAGAACCTTGATCATTCTTTTAAGGAAAATGCAGATACTTGACAGAGAGGAAATGTTGTTTCGTCTCTATTTTCTTGGTGGAACTTTTCAGAGAATTTATCATCACTGCTGGGATCACATCAGTTAAGGCCAACCCTATTGTGTTTTTGTATTTAAAGATACCAACGCTTGTGTTGTGGCCCGCCATCAGCCTGTGGAACTGGCAGCAGATTTGGATAGTGAGGAGGTTTGGGAGGAACATGGGCCAGTCCTGGAGTCTGGAGAAGGCTCTGATAAGGGCTCTGTGTTGGAGGCAGAGTGGGGGGCAGAGCCGTATGCCAGCTGTCAGCTGCCTTCAAAGTCAGACATCAATGAGGCAGACGAACAGCTGGAGCCTGTTCCCAGTGTGCGCATGCCCAGAGTTGCCAAACAAAAGGAACAGCTAAAGAACAGGGGTCGAAAGGGGAGTGGAGTTTGCAGGAGACAATTAGTTCGCCAATTGGTCAGTGACTCTCCGAGATCTGCAGATATCGGCCTGTCAACTCTCCAAGCCAGATAAGGTGTGTGACCATAAATCCTCCTTTGAGGGACTTTGCCGGTGGTGAATGAGCAGAATTCACTGTAAATTAATAAAAGAAGGGAGAAGGAGTTTGTTTCATGCTTCTGGGAAGCCTTAGTCAGAACAGCTCTGTGGATGGGTATGGAGGAAGGGGTGTGCATGGGAGGGGGGGGGGATAATTTCAATATCATTCAAAAAAATAAGTATGGGTGCTTTCATGAACCTTTTTTCAGCACCAAGTAGAACTCCTTTAGCTTTAGAGTGTTAGAAACTGATTGTGAGAAATTGCAGGTTGGAGAGAGCAACTCTGCTGCATTGCAGATCCCTAGCTTACTTGTTCATGGAAAAAAAAGGCAGACTGCAGAGAGAAGGGCAGGAGCAGCCAACATCTGACTATTAACTTGTGTACTATAAAATTAGATTTCGGAAATTGCCCTTCATCTGCATCTCCCCATATCTTCTATGCAGACAGCTTAATCTATTTTAAGAGTCCTGAAATGCTTTCCATGAGCAAAATATTCAAACTAGATGGCACAAGAATCCTACAAGCCTGATGCCAGAAAAATCACCCAAGTAAATCAGAGGTTGGGATAGGGCTTCAAAACGATGCCAGTTCCTTGAGGAAATGCTTTCTTGGTCCCCAGAAATCAAGTTAACTCCACACGACTGATTAAAAATATTGGAATGAAAAATAAATATGTCTCTGTCTTTTATAGTTCTCCCTTTGCCATTTAGAAAAACTACTGGGGTTCTTATCCAAACAAGATTCCATAAACATTTTACTTGCTATCCAGAGGTGGGTTCCTACCAGTTCGCACGTATTCAGTAGAACCGGTTCGTCAAATCTACCGAACTGGTTGGAAGAGGTTCCACCAGTGGACCCGGAAAGCAGGCCACACCTACAGAAGAGGTTCCAACATTTTTTGAAACCCACCACTGGTCCTTGGATATGATTATTCTACACTATCATACTCATATTTATAAAATTCAGTGCCTCTGTGAAAGGTAAGGATGACTACTGCGTTTGTGGTGCAATCAGAACATTGCGTGTGTTGAAGTTGTTTTAACGCAAACCAAAGATGCCTTTTAAAAAACAAGTTTACATCATATTCTTATGCATGCCAGTGCTGTGTGTGAGGTAATTTAAGGTGGTTCTGACAAGTGTCATCGGCATCTTCATATCCGGTCACATGGGCGGCAAGCCACTCCCATCTGGTCACATGGGTGGCAAGCCACTCCCACAAAGGAGGCCACACCCACAGAGTAGGTTCGAACAATTTTTGAAACCCACCACTGTTGCTATCTCCCTATAGCATGCTCTCCTTATATCTCAGAGCTGGGAAAGCTGTGGCCCTCCACATGTTGATTTAGTACAACTCCCATCAGCCCTATTCAACATGGCCAACAATGAGGAAAACAAAGAATCTACCTCTTCTAGACAACCACATATCTCTCACCACTGCCATGAATGATGAATGAGCAAAAATAAAGCACTGGTCAAGATGGGGGTGTTCCTGTAGGACAAAATTCAAATCATTAGTCCATAAGAAAAATAACATTCCCAGTTCCACCTTGAATATAAATCTTATATAGAGAAAGAAACAGAAATTTACGGCAACAAACTGCTATGAATTTCTTCACTAGCTTTTGATATATTGTCAGAGGTATCTTTCTGGGAAGTCATAAATGAAAATTACTTGCTAATTTGAACATTCTGGCCACAATCCATATACTTTGCATGTTCTCATAATATTCTCTGTTTTTTTCAGTTTAGCTTACTATCTAGTAAGTGTATTCAACATAGTCACCTAAAATGAACATATACAATCAAATCCCTTGGCAATCTTCAATTAATAAGCAAGATTGATTACAGCCTGGATGTTGATGAATGATAATATTTTATGGGCAGCAAAACATTATTGCTGTTGTCCTTTAAAAATAACAGACTAATCATTTGATCCAGCATATGCCTTCTGTTTCTCCCATTTTAAGTAGATAACTAAGTTTCAACTGGCATTATCCCACACTGGAGTTCATAGATTTCTCCGAGAATGTGCATGTAAACAATGAATCATGTGTCTTGATGTCATGATGCAAAAACTATGACTTATATACTTTGATTAGGTTTTGGGACATATATGCAGACCTTATATTATGTCACCATTTTGATGATATACTAGTTTCCGGAGAACCCCTATGCTAGGGTTATAGAATTGTCATTGCTTCTGAATTTGTTCTTAAGGATCATATTAAACTGATTTTTGCTTTCTAGAGTGCATTGATTTTCCTTACATGCGCATGATGTCCATTGAATAATGGGGCCATTATTGAAGAGGAAAATCAAATAACTGAACTGCCAGATGACTATAGAAGTGGCAATATTTGTGTTTTCGAAAAAAACCTTAGGCATGGAAATCATGTTCAGTCAGCATGTTATATTCCAACAGTTATTTGAGAGATGTTATCCAAGCAGCTTACTTTCAATCCAATTTTCAGGGCAAAGAGGTGTCAGTTACTGGAAACTTTACATCTTTTATATAAACACACTGCGTAAACCCCTCTACCGAATATTCCACATATAGTGCCTCAAGATGCACCTAGGTTGGCAGAGTGAAACTTTCTAATGTCCCTGTATGTTGACAATATGCATTTGTCATAAACCATAATGAGTCTTGGGAGGCTTTGAAGTCTCTTTCCCATTTTCCTGATTGCTTATTTGTACCCTACGACTATCATTAAGTGTTGTACCTTATGATTCTTGACGAATGTATCTTTTCATGTCTTTTTATGTACACTGAGAGCATAGGCACCAAAGGCAAATTCCTCGCGTGTCCAATCACGCTTGGTCAATAAAGAATTCTCTTACAATGACATCTACAAAGAAACTATTTTTTTTTATTATTTATTTATTTATTTATTTATTTATTTCTGTAAATGTGTTTTTATTTTCCATTTTCATTTCGTACAGTCACATATATACTGTGCATAACCGGGGCCATATAACATTAAGCAATAAACACAGCCATTCCTCTTGTCAACAATACCCCCCAAAATAGAAACCCAATGTACCACTTCGACCCTCCATACACCCTTTCTTTCGCCCCCCTCCAACTTTCCTTCTTCCCTCCAACATTCCCCTCTACCCTACTTCCCCTCCCCCTCTATCACTCCTCTCTCCCAATACACTCCCTCCCTTCCTTCTCACCCTCCCTCCAATCCTCTCTCCCACCCTCTCTACCCCTCTTTCTTCTATCCCTCTACTCCTCCCTTCGGTGTATTTCTATACAAAGAAACTATTAAAAGCCCAAGATAATGGACCTTGCCAAATGGCCCAAGTTGGAGGGTGGTTTTTAACTCTTCAGTGAAAACAAAAATAGATTATGCAACACTGATCACCCGGATTAAATTCGAAAGTCATTCTGTAATTTCTCTTGCATGCATGGGGAGGGGCTGATAGCTGCTGCTATTAAATTACATCTGACAAAATCATCAGCACAGCTTTTATATAGTGCACAACTGGGCCCCTATCCTAATTATCGAGTGCTTGAAATGGTACAAACTGAATTCCTATGAGCAATCTGAAAGCTTTCTGGATGTATCCCCAAAGCAACCTTATAGCTAGAGATTGGTCTATGGAGAGTAGAAACCTGTGTATGATTAGCAATCACCAATTACTGATGGAAAAATAAATGCTTTCCAGTGGGATTACTTCCTCGTATACTTCATGATAATTTCCCATCCAGGAGTAGCGGACTAGATTTTAAAATTTTCATTTTTCTTTATCTCTTCCGAAATATCTATTCTTTTTGAGTGATGAGCAAGTTGGAGTAGCAAAAAGGCAGTAAATTCAGGATACAGATCACTGTTGGGGGTTCTTCTGAGGAGATGGTTTCACACCAGAAAACAGACTGAAAAAGGATTTTGTTATAAAAGATATGCGTTAAAATAATGATTTTTTTCTAGAACGGGAAGACAATGCTTTGTTTTTATTATTCCTAAGGGATTTTTTTCTTATTTTATCTTGTGTTGCTATATTCCATTCTGTACCCAATTCTATATAAAGTGACCAGACGTCCCGCTTTTGGCGGGACAGTCTCGATTTTTCACAATTTGTCCCGTGTCCTGCGGCATTTTAAAAAAGTCCTGCCAGGCACATGCTCCCATTGGCAAAGACAGTTATAGCGTCTTTGATAGAAAAACGCTGTTGAAGGAGGCTTCCACTGGAGCGGAAGGGCTTTTGTAATTAGGGTTGCAAAAAGGGCGGGTGTCTGAGAAATAGTGGACAAGTGTCATGAGATCACATTCTTGGGGAATCAAATTTGGATTGGGGAGGCCGAACTGCAGCGCTCCCATGGGTTGGAGAATTTTACTAACAGCCCGCAAATCATGCAAAAAACGCCATTTACCAGATTTCTTTTCTATAACAAATACAGGGGTGTTATAAAGGCTGTGGGATATCTCTCTCTCTTCTCTCTCTGTCCCTCTCTTCACATTCTCTTTCTCTCTCTTCCCATTTTCTTTCCCTCTTTTCACTTTCTTCTGTCACTTTCCTCTTTTCCTCTTCCCCCTCCCTCCTTCACTTTCATCACTTTCTCTTTACTCTCTACTACCCAACCTGTCCCCATAATTTACCTACTAAATAGGCGCAGTTCCCTTACTGGATCCTTCGCTCACTCACACACACACACACACACACAAACTTACACATGCACAAAACCATTTTTCTCCATTCCATCTCTCACGTCTTCTCTCAAAAGGTAGAAGGGTGTTCATAAACACAAGAATTGATTTGTTTCCATCAGCAGGATTACACAGCAGGTTTAGAATATCTGGTGTAAGAAGTATCTTTTTGGGTTAAGATTGATAGAGAATGTTATGCATGTTTTATTATACTCTACCTCTTACGCAGTGTGCCATGCTAAGGATATTACGTTCTTTTGCTGCAATTTCCAGGCTGTTCAGTACAATTTTACGCTTCTTTATTTCAATCAGATATAATGAGGCAAAACTTTGTGTGATTGCATGAAGAATTTGACAAGGGACATTATCTAGATTAGCTTCCCTATCAGCCGGTGACTGACAATGTGGCATCATTTAATTCTTGTTTGCATTGGGTGCCTTGATAATAATAATAGATATTTTATATTATTATTTGTAAAGGATTATTTAGCTGGCTTATTGCACAAACAAAGCATTACACTGTAGTATGTAACTTTAACAAATCAACATAAATATTTGTTGCCTTCATAGTCCAACATAACATTTAATAGTTTATAGAGTTTAGATTTATAGAGTTATTTACTGGCACTTTTTAATGTTTCAAAATTGAAGTAGGTAGCTATACACTTTAAGCATAATGATTTCATTTATCTGGATTCTTTTTGCCAGTTTCTCAGCCAGAAAAATATAAAATATAAATCCATCCCTTGGGAAAAATAATATTGATATATTTGTTTACTTGTATACATTGATACAGGTTACCTGGATAAGGTACATTAAAAAAGATAATATACAATATTTAAAAAAATACATAATAAAGCATGAACAAAACCACCCGTCAAGGATGAAGACAATGCCAGATATGCAGTCAAAAGTAAAATTAGCGGCAAAACAAAACTAAGATAAAGATCTGAAAGTTCTGAAAAGGTTAGGAAATGCTGGGAAAGTCAAAAGGCATTTTTCTCTGTCCTGAAAAAGTAATCAGGTAGATCAGATGACACTCTCTGGGGAGGAAGGGCCCAAATAGGCTTCTGTCACTCAGGAAGCCCTTGCATTTTACAGCTCCACAGCTGAGCTCATTTAGAAAGGAGACCAGCAATAGGACTAGTGATTTGAGTATCCAAGCAAACAAATAAAAGGAAATCTGCTGCTTCAGATAATCTGGCTGGAAGTTATATCGGGCTTCAAATGTGAAAACTAATACCTTGATTTAGAAAGGAACTGGCATACCAAGCATACTACTGCCACACCAAAGATAAGGTGAACACCATTAAATCAGACAAAGACTGCCAACCTCTCCATGTTATCTGCAGTGAGCCCAGTTCATTGGCCAAATCCAATTAATTACTGTGATCAGACACAGGAATAGAACACCAACTATTTCACTAGGATTAAATGAAAGGAAAGTAGAAGTAGAGGTCGTTATCAAAATTGATGATAACGCAACTCGCATCGCTAGACATTCTTGTTCTATCAGGAATTTGATGTAGATTTGAAAAAACACAAGGAATAAAGTAGAGCTGTAGAGGACATCATAGTAAAATTGCCATAGGAAAGAGTAATAACTGTTCAGCATCCCTTCATCCTGGAATTGGTGATCTGAATAGAAAGAGAGCTATTGCAATCCAGTATCTTGACCTCTTAATTCACACACTCTATCCAGTAGGATGCTATGGTCAATTAGATTGATCACACATGGGAAGAAGTTTTAAAGGACCAATTAAACTACCTTCTCTCCATTTCTATCCCAGCACAAGTCTTTCTGAAGAATGACCATGATCATGTTCCCCTTTAAAACCAATACTCAATCATACAGAATGCGATAGAGAAAATAGGTTTTATCCAGAGGTGGGTTCCTACCAGTTCGCACCTATTCGGTAGAACTGGTTTGTCAAATCGACCAAACCGGTTAGAAGAGGTTCCACCAGTGGACCCGGAAAGCAGGCCACACCTACAGAAGAGGTTCCAAACTTTTTTGAAACCCACCACTGGTCCTTGGATATGATTATTCTACACTATTATGCTCATATTTATAAAACTCAGTGCCTCTGTGAAAGGTAAGGATGACTACTGAGTTTCTGGTGCAATCAGAAGATTGCATGTGTTGAAGTTGTTTTAACGTAAACCAAACATGCCAGTGCTATGTGTGAGGTAATTTAAGATGGTTCTGACAAGTGTCGTCGGGATCTTCATATCCAGTCACATGGGCGGCAAGCCACTCCCACAAAGGAGGCCACACCCACAGAGTAGGTTCGAACAATTTTTGAAACCCACTACTGGTTTTATCTATAATTGCCTAGAGTCAATATGGGCAGCCAATAAAGTGGATAAATAAATAAAATATGTTACTTTAAAAATATTTCTCACATGCTTGTAAGCACTAAGTATAGTTCTCGACCACCGAAAATAAAACCAATCATTAAAAAGCCTTTATTTTAATCCTAGATCTAAAATATAGTTATTAATAAATTAATATTGATTAAATTATTATTGATTAAAATCCTAAATAATATTCAGGATGTATGAAAAAATCAAAAAATGACAACTCAGGAAAATGTTTTAATTGTAATACCCATTCCAATTAAAAGTTTCCTTTAATCTCTTTGCTATGGCCTCGGGTTAATTCTTCAGCAGGATGATGAGGTCATGAAGTGTTTCAGCATTGGACCTTGAGTGCCAGGATTCCCTTAGGCACAATATCTCAAGTGATACTATATTTGGATAATGAAAAAGAATGATGGATTTGCAGTTCTTTTTTTATTCACATCATTAAGTTCAATCAAAATTTTATGGGGACAATTTAGAGTCATGCAGTGAAGATTACCTATGGAAAAGAAAGCCATCTCCTACCATTAACCAAGAAGGGACTTTCTATATTTAGACTATTTCCCAATACAGGTATGTTGAATGTTTTATGTAGTGATTTTTTTAAAAACTCCAGGACATATTGTACAAATTCCATATATCACAAATGTTATTGTATTTATTGTTCTTAAAGGGTTTGATCCAGTCTCTAATGTGATATTGATGATTACAAACTTTAACATAGTAAAAATTTGTCCTCTCTTTCTCCCTCCCTCCCTCCCTCCCTCCCTCTCTCTCTCTCTCTCTCCTATTATTGAATACTGGAAAATAGTGGCAGGTCACAGGGGCACGAATGGGCTGCAGGCCAGTACGGGGTACCTGCAAGACCACCTACTGCCACCGGTAGCCTCCCACCGTCCAGTGCGATCCCACAGAGTTGGCCTCCTCAGGGTGCCATCGGCCAGACTGTGTCGGCTAGCCACCCCCAGGGGGAGAGGCTTCTCTGTGGGAGCGCCTTCCCTCTGGAATGAGCTGCCCACGGAGCTTCGCATAATTCCCGACCTCTGATCCTTCTGACGCACCCTAAAAAGTTGGCTTTTCCAGCAAGCCAGCCTGACCTGAACAAAACAAAATAAATTATTGATCATTGTTAATTTTAATCCATTTTTTTTAAAAAAAATGTTATTGTCAATTCCAATTGGGTTTGTTTGGGATATTCTATTTAATTTTTTAAAAACTTTTGTATTATGTGTTTCTTTTAGCAATAGCAATAGCAGTTAGACTTATATACCGCTTCATAGGGCTTTCAGCCCTCTCTAAGCGGTTTACAGAGTCAGCATATTGCCCCCAACAATCTGGGTACTCATTTTACCCACCTCGGAAGGATGGAAGGCTGAGTCAACCCTGAGCCGGTGAGATTTGAACAGCCGAACTGCTGAACTGCAGTCAACTGAAGTAGCCTGCAGTGCTGCATTTAACCACTGCGCCACCTCGGCTCATTTTTTTAATGTTGTACGCCGCCCTGAGTCCTTGGGAGAAGGGCAGCATATAAATCTAATAAACCTAAACCTAAACCAGTACAGGGTTGTGGCATGGGGATTGGGGACCCGCCTTTAGAGTTCTATTTATTTAGTATTCTGGCATGAAGCTGGAACGTTGGTTGTAGAAAAGGCCATGGATGCAGATCTCTAGCGTGAACAAAATCTTCGTAGAAAGTTTTGTCCTGAGCTTTCGGTCCTCTGGCAACTCATTCTACATTATCTCTTTCCAATCAGCATTTTTTCTTTTTGCACATTTGAAGAAATAATTTGCTTGGTACAAAAATTTAATGGATATAACACCCCCCCCCCAAACACATCCTTGATCTGACCAACCACTGCCTATCCAACACATACTTCATTTATAATGGACAAAAATACAAACAGATAGAAGGAGCACCCATGGGATCACCCCTCTCACCTGTCATTGCCAACCTCTACATGGAAAACTTTGAAACCCAAGCTCTAGAAAAATCTGATCACAAACCCAAACTCTGGCTCATATATGTAGATGACACTTTCATAATCTGGCCACATGGGAAAGAACAACTGGACAATTTCCTTAAACATCTCAACAGCCTACACCCCAAAATACAGTTCATCATGGAAACAGAAGTAAACAACCAACTTCCCTTCCTGGATGTCTTAGTCTACAGGAAATCTAATGGCTCCCTAGGACACACCATCTACCAGAAGAAAATACACACTAACCGCTACCTGTATGCACTCTCACACCACCACCCAGCCCAGATCAACTCCGTAGCCAAGACACTCATCTCCAGAACAAAATGCTTAGCTGATGAACAACACCTAAAAACCGAACTACACACTCTCACTAACATACTGACATCCAATGGATTCCAAAGAAATAAGATCACCAACCTAATCCAAAAAGAAACCTCCACTAAAATCCAGGACAGAGAACAAGAAAACGGAAAAGCCCTCCTCCCATACATAAAAGGCACCACAGACAGAATCAGCAAAATCCTCCACAAACGCAACATCAAGACAGCATTCTGCACAAACGGAAAAATATCCACCATCCTAAGAAACCCCAAAGACAAAACTGAGTTAGAAAATCAAGGAATATATGAAATCCCATGCTCCACCTGCCCCACCACATACATCGGACAAACCAACAGAAGAATAGGTGCACGCACTGAAGAACACAAAAACGCAATCAGAAAAGAGGAACCAACTTCTTGCCTGGTCCAACACCTTAAAGCCACAGGACATAAAATTGACCTTAAAAAGACCAGAACTATTGCCAAGGCTGAACATTTTAACAACAGAATAATCAGAGAAGCCATCGAGATAGAAAAACGCCCACACAGCATGAACAGGCGGGATGATACCTCCCGCCTGCCAGCCATTTGGAAGCCCTCCCTTATTGACAAACGAGTCCCTAACATGAGGAATGACACCAGGCCCACACTCACAATAGCTACACAGGATGTCACCACCAAACATCCACAAAGAAAGCAGACAAAAACCCACACTGATGATGAGGCACGACCAAGGACCAGAAGCCAGACCACAACTGCACCATTAGCCACTTTAAACCACTCCTATCTTTACATGAAACACAAACCCCCAACCAATCAGAACACACCTCCACCCAATCAGAACACAGTCAAGCTCCCACCCAATCAGCTCAAACCCCCACTGGCAGTTAAAAGGAAGAAACAGCCGAGATCTCACATTGCTCCTGGAAGCACCAAGCCGAGCAAACAAGCCTGAAGATGACGAATGAGACTTTGTCGAAATGTCGCCAAGACACTTCCAATTTTATGCGGGAGAAAACCCGAATTACCAAAGACCTACATATAGATATAGATATGGAGATGGAGATGGAGATGGAGATGGAGATGGAGATGGAGATGATGGAGATAGATAGAGAGATAGATAGATTATATATATATATCTACACACACATATACACATACACATACACACACATACATACACATACATACACCATTTGGCTTATCCCTTTGACTTCAAAAGAACAAATCTAACACTATCATCATTTAGACATCCAACATATTTTCAAACCAGCTGGTTTCCTGAGGGAAAGTCTACATCCTACACATCTACGCAATGGGAAAGCTATGATATGATGCATCCCTCTTCATGACATGTGCACCCATGATTAAGAAAGTTGGGAGGGGGGAGATCATATTTAAAGAAGAAGAAAATTGTTTGGGCAAATATCATGATTGCTTACTCAGATGACTAAATCAGGTTGCTGAGCAACAGAAGACTAAAACAAAAGAAAGGATTTCCAGTGAGGTCGCGAGGCAGCTTATGCTTTCTGCTTTCTTCCTTTGAACAATGGAAAGTCTAGAGCCATTTTCTAGGGCCATGTGAATAAATATTCACTAAATCAGTTTGAAGATTCAAGTATCCAAGTCCTCATCCTAAGGCTCCTCCAAGTCCTCATCCTAAGGCCCAATATTTAAGGGGTCTTGGGGTGCTAGGTGTGAAGCTGGAAGGTAGTCCTGAGACCCACCTTCCAGTGGATCCCCTCTTTCATCCCTATGCAATCTCAGAGAGATGTGGGGGGAAGGAGACACCACCTGCCTGTGAGGCCTAGCAGTGGGAGAAGGACTGAAGTCTCTGGGAAGTGATTCAGAGTGATGAGGGCTAGGCCTCACTGGGGACCTGGATCTGCTAGGAGAGTTGGGCCTAGCAGCCTGGGCCTGCTTTTCTGCCCTCGCCACTCACTTTTCTAATGCCTTCTGCCTCCTTAACTCATCCCTAGCAGCAGCTCTGGAAGGGCGCTAGTCAGTGGACGGTCAGAAGCAACTGTCCTGGTACTGAGTCTGCACTGCGCTTCATCTGCAACCTTGCTTTGGTTCCCCATGGGGATCTGCGCTGAATCAGGGGCTGTGAGGCCATGCCTCACTCACATGTACCAAGGACGGATGGAGCCCTGTAATGCCAGTGCTTGGCCCTGAAATTGCACAGTGTGCCTGCTGGCCTCAAAATATGGCCATGATGCAGGCTGCAGGGCAATGTATAGACAACCTGCAGCCTCGATTTATGGCCCTGATGCAGGCTGCTCTGGTAGAAAATGGCCACTTCCACGAGGTTGCACAAAATGGCCACCGTGCCTCATGGAAAATGGCTCTGAAGCAACAGCCTCACGGCGAGCCGACTCTCTCTGATTCTCCCCAGCCAGTTAATGATCATCTGGAGCCGTGGGACTGATTACAAACCGCGGTGCTATCTTTGAAGCCGCGGCTGCTATTCAAGCTGCAGCGTGCTGTCTCTGAGCTACAGCAATATTTCTAAGCCGTGGTGTGCTTTTCGAAGCTGCGGCAAGCCTTTTGAAGCCGCGGCAAGCCTTAAGGCTCAGTTCGATGAATTGGAGCTGTGAGGCTGTAGCTGAGTTGTGCCCACGCAGAAGCCTTTAAACTGGACTTGGGAGAATGGGAGCCTGTCACCCTGTGCACCCAGGGACTGGAGCAGTGTCTGTGGCCAGCAGCCCGAAATTTAGAATAGCCAATCAATGAAATTAATAACAGACAGCAATAATACCAAACACCTCAATGGGTCCAAAGCTAGTGTTTGGACCAAAGACTGAGAGTTAACTGGGAGCCAATAGGGAAGGAAGGATTCTTTAAGAAATTTCTCCGAGTCTTTGGACCAATCAGGCTGTGACTAAACCCAGCTGTAACCCCTCCTGCCATCTCTACAGGAAAACCAAATCTATTCCCAATTGCTGTTGGTCATTCTCTTCTCTCCTTTCTTTCTATCTTTCCCAGGATTAGAGCCTTCTCCAGAAAGCCGAGTCTTTACATACAGGTATGGCTTGCTTTTGACTGTGTTGACCATGGCAAGTCTGGAATTGCCTCAAAGAATTGAGAGTATCTCCACACCACATCCGGCTCATTCAGTCTTCATACTGTGATCAGCAGACATTGTAAGAATGGAATATGGAAAGTCAAAAAGTTTAGAGTTGAAAAAGGCAAGGTTGTACCCTGTCACCTATACTATTCAACATGTATACAGAAATAGCTAATAAGAAATGCACATTTGCAGGAATCTACAATTGGGATTAAAAACGGTGGTAGTAAGGTCAACAATCCCTGATATGCAGATGATATAACATTGGTTGTGGAAAGCAAAGTGGATCTGGAGTGGCTAATCCTGTGAGTCTAACATGAAAGTAAAAAAAATTGGACTGCACCTTAGCATCAAGAAAACAAAGTTAGTGACTATTGCAGAGAACACACAGGTCAGAGCTCAAATCGACAATAAGACCATCAAAACAGTAAAGGCATTCGTTTTCCTGGTCTCTACAATGGACCAAAGTGGTGACTGCAGCCCTGAAATCAGAAGGTGTATAACACTTGGAAGAACTACAATATCTGCCATGAATAACATGCAGAAGAGTAAAGACATCAACCTCACAAACAAATGCAGATTAGTAAAAATAATAACTTTTCCAAATGCTACTTATGGCTATGAAACGTGGACTTTAAAAAGGCAAATTGGAGAAGGCCGGACTTCTTTGAACTGGGGTATTGGAGGCGACTATTATGCATCCCATGGACTGCAAAAATAACAAGTCCTCACCCAGAATATCACTTGAGGCCAAGACCGCCAAACATAGACTGTCATACTTTGTTCATGTCATGAGAATCGACTCACTTGAAAAATCAATCATGCTGGGAGTGATCAGTGGAAAAAGGAGACGCCCCCCCCCCCAGATCCTGCTGGCTGGACACTATGACGGATGGCATCGGGATGACCATGGCACATTCTCACATTTGCAAACTGGTAGGGAAGATAAGCAAATCCCACTGCTGACCTGGATGATTGAGAATCTCCAGAGACAATGGTTTGCGGGTAAATAGATGGTGAGAAACACCTGGCTGTGTTCTGCATGGGGAGCTGAAACTGGCATTGAGTCTGCCAGGACTTGATCAGTGAAGGACTGGTTGAGGAAAGTCCTGGTTGAACTGACTTCTGAGAATGCTGCAGGACAGCCAATGTGAAGCTAGTTTGTCCTCTTGTGGTGCACTGATGCAACAAACAAACTAGCAACTGTCAGCTGCCAAGACTGACATATATGTCAGTGCATAATATTGTAGCCTCCCTGGCCTTGTGCGCCATACCCTAAATAATAATACCGTGTTTCCTCGAAAATAAGACAGGGTCTTATTTCTTTTAACCCCCAAAATAAACGCTTGGCCTTATTTTCAAGGAGGTCTTATTATTTTTGAGGTCCAGGAGGCGGCGAGTGTGGTCACCTCATGGCTGCTGCTGTGTTGCGCGTCACTGGGCCTGCTGTTCTTTTTGCGATGGCCATTAGCATGACAGAAGGAGTACAGTGGCTAGGGTTGCAGGAGTGGCCATTAGGTAAGGGCATGTGGGGTCCATGGGGCATGTTCCCCACTCCCTTCTCCCCCTCCAGCCTTGCCTCACCTCGTGTTGTTTGTGCTGTAGGCAACCAGAGGAAATTGCTGGGACCGGCTGCACATGCGTTTAAATATTTTCAGAGAGGGCTTATTTTTGGGGGAGGGGGCTTATTTTAGAGCATGCGCTCAAAAGCCCGATTGGGCTTCATGTTATTTTCAGGGAAACATGGTAATAACAGCCCATGTGTGATAGGCCTAATCATGATTGTATTCAGATCATGATCATTATTATCTTTAAGCACACACACTCTTAGGAACCATACCCTGATAGAGAGAGTTTATTGACCCACTGGGCCAGGGTCAGAAAGTACACAAAATCCTTTTCAGTGTATATATGGAAAAATTCCTTTTCCATATATACACTGGTATATAGTACTGGAGACACAGCATTCAGCATTGTCTTGTTATAATTTCAGGAACAGCAGATAAGCCCCAGAGTCTTCACATCGGTTTAGAAAGTTTCAAGAGAGATTTGGAGCTACCCACTTCATTCTTTTGAATTGCATCAGTTCCCCTTTTTTTTCAGTGGGAATCTGATTCACATGGCTGTTTTGAACAGATCTCTGCTGAAGATGTCCAAACGGAATTTTTGAAGAGCCTTAACAACATTTTCAAGGTCAATTTTCCTTGAAGGACAGAGAAAGGGCAGGTTTTGCACACAACTGAAGAAACATGACTGCAGAGGCGTTTCAGTAAAATTAATAACAGTCCAGAATTCAAAAAGCAGGTGTTGCTGGCAGCTGTTTTCGAAGCATTAACTGCCTGCCTTCCCCATAGACTACATGCCGAACTGGTAATCTCATCTCAGTTCTCAAGCAAGGTAATTTCCAGGTAGCTGATGAGCTAAGTAGAGATGCTTACAGCTGCTGCATTCACATATCCAGAGATAAATGCATTGTGCCTCCAAAAGGCATGCTTTGGACCTTGTTAAATATATCTCCACATAAATCTTCATTCAAAGACCTGTGTGCCTTTTGAAAATCTATCCGGCACATTTTTATTTATGTATTTGCTTCATTTATATGGTGATGCAATTTGCAGCAGCAATTCTGGGAAGCCATCACAGTTTAAAAATATCAACTCAGTTAACAAATAACAAGAACTTCAGCTCAGCAATTTATGCTTCCCCCCTTTTTTTTCTTACATGCTATCAGAGATAAATCAGTCGAAAAGTATATTACATACAGTATATGGAATCCTTTGCCTATTTTAAAATATTGCTAAAAAAAATATTTCCATCCTGTCTTAGCGACCAATACACCTTTCTAAAATTTGTTCATCTATAACGGTGATGGCTAACCTTTTTGGATCGCGTGCCAAAAGCAGGCAGAGCGCAGGGGGTTGTGCGCAGGTGGCGTACCCACACCAATAATGCTATGTGTGTGTGACCCCAGCGTGCATGCGTGCACGACCAGCGCTCCCCCGCTTTTGGCATGCTTTTTTCACCCTCCCCAGGCTCCATACGCTTTCTAGGAGCCTGGAGAGGTTTGAAAACAGTGCTCTCTCCCCTCCCCTGGAGCTATCTGGACATCAAAATCCTGGGACAGACTGATATCATACGCCACTTGTATTGATTTGATCTGTTGTAGTACCAGAATAAGAGCATTGGAAGGGACCTCGAAGGTCTTCTAGTCCAACTTTTGCTCAGGCAGGAAACCCTACACCATTTCAGACAAATGGTTGTCCAATCTCTTCTTAAAAACTTCCAGTGTTGGAGCATTCACAATTTCTGGAGGCAAGTTGTTCCACTGATTAAATTGTTCAAACTGTCAGAAAATTTCTCCTCAGTTCTAGGTTGAATCTCTCTTTAATTGGTTCCAACCATAGTGTCTTCTCCTGCCTTCAGGTGATTTGGAGAATAGTTTGGTTCCCTCTTCTTTGTGACAGCCCTTAGATATTGGAACGCTGAGATCAGGTCACCACTAGTCCTTCTTTTCTTTAAACTAGACAAACCCAATTCCTGCAACTGGTCTTGTTTTAGCCTCCAGCCTGCTAATAATCTTGATGGATCTTCTCTGTATACTTTCTAGAGTCTTAACCACCAAGTGGTTAAGAGATAATCTGTTGTGGCCCAGCAGGAGCCGTTGGAGCTTCCACCAGACTCCGACAGCGAGGGGCCCTATGAGTCAGCCCTGGAGGATGTGGAGGACCCTGGACAGGGTTCTGACTCTGAGCAGGGCGCAGAGAGACTGGCTGGCCACCAGGTGGCGCCCGAGTCTTGGATCAGTGAGTTGTTCCAGGATGCACACCTGAAAGAGCTACAGGAGGTAATTACGCTCAGCTGATGGTCATTAGGCTCCTTTCCAGACTATAAAAGAGACTGCTTGTGCCACGCCCTTCTTGCAAAAGTCAACGCTTGGACTAAAGAGAAACTAACTTGGCAGGCTGGATTGCTGTCAGAGTTTGTTTGCATTGCTGCCAAGGTTTGTCGGACTTGCTGCCAAAGTCCTTATCTATTTGTTTACTTGGCTTTCAGCCACCGAGAGTCTGGACTTGCTATTAAAGGACCTTTTCATGAAGCGTGTCTCGGCTTTCGTTATTGGATGGAGGAGGGGGTCAGAACGTAACCTCAAAGTAAGACGAGGGAAGGAGTATATTCCAGAAATCAGTGAGATGGTTTCAGAGAAAAGAGTTAGTGTTGAGCTAAAATCCCGGCAACTATATGTGAACTGCCTTCTATGATCTCAGTGAATGGAAAGTGAAGAATTGTATTGAAGTTGATCTTTCTATATAAACATTTCTGCACTGGGAAAACACCCTGTTGTTAAAATACCATATTAACGTCTAGCAAACTGTGCAGGATTTCTATGGAATTATGGCCAATAGAAAGATGTATATATTTCTAATAAGTCCCAGCCCCCATTTGTTTTTAAACACAACCACCTTCTTTGTTGGACCTTCTTAGCTATCTTGAAGATGTGCTTAGTGCGAAACTCCCATGCTGTTAAGTTAATAAGGAGGTTGCCAAGCTGTTTTGATTGGTATTTATCTTAAGTTCATTGCAATTTGTAAGCTATTAAAAGGATCCCTATTGTGTGCAAATGAAGTTGGGACTGTACAGATAATTTAAAATAGGATTATCATACAAATACTTGAAATGTGTTTAAGGATGCTTGTGATGTTGACCTACTTGCTTATCCCAAGAATAACAACAAGAATTACATTTCATAAGTTAGAAGAAAGAAAAGAGAGTCACTTTCAAAATAATTCTGAAAAAGCATATGCAGGGGCATGAAATAAAAACCCTGAGCAAAAAAAGAAATGTTGCATTAATCGTTTTACAGATTTTGTTGTTGTTAGAATTTGCCATTTAAAAAGTAACTTGCAAGTACTGTTACAGAAAAAAAAAATGCAGTGAATTCGGCTTGTACTTTTGTACCTGATGTCAGAATGATGACATTAGGGCAAATGTAGAGTTGAACAGGATGTTTAATTGTGCAACAGAAGGATTTTGGGTGAGGATAGCTTCTGAACATTCAGTGGCATTTATTTTTAAGTAACCATATAAAGCAGTTTTCTTTGACCATGGGAACTTGAAGAATTCCCTAGTCAGCATAACTGGTGGAGGAATTCTGGGAGTTGGAAGTTCAAACTTCTTCACAACTTGTCAAGGTTGAAAAACAGTGCCACAGAGAATTGGGTACATGTTTTCCAAATATAGGGATTTTTTTTTTTAACAAACATTTGGTACTGCATTTCAATGTTATCATTCAGCAAAAGTCAGAATTTCCTACTGTGGATTGGATTCCTTCACATTTTAAGTATTATAAATGGCATGTCAAACATAATAAGCGGGTTTTGTGCAACACAATCAGAACTTGAATGTCAACCCTTGGCTCAAATATATATCTTCATTATTGATTTTTAAAAAATCCTTGACTAACGATTAACATTTTTTTTACTTTTTGTCAACAGAAGAGGAAATGCTAGACAAAAATGCTAGATATTGACAAGTGAAAAATGTGCACGAGTTGTAAGTGATGCCTTACACAACCTCTTTAAGTACATGATTTATCATAAATAGGAGTGTGTGATAAATCAGCTATTGGCCAATTCCACTTGGAGTTGGCAACATAGAAATACTGCAATAACAAATAAAAATTTCTGCATTGTTATCAAGATTAGTTGTTCTAGATATCCACTGGAGTTAGCACATCTGCAAAGCTATGGTGCAGTTTCCATCATTCAAAACATATCAATCTTCATTCCAATATGCATTTTGAGAGAAAATTAGTGTTTTTAATCAATAATTTGAGCGATAATGGTCACCTATTGTCAGTGGTGGGTGCCTACCAGTTTGGACGGTTCGGGTGAACCGGTAGTATCTTGGCGACCTGGGTCGCTGGAACTGGCAGTAACCCAGGCTTGCCACACCCCTGAACCAGTTCTCCCGGAAGTACGGGTAGGTACCGCCATCTTGTTTTTTGCTTCTGCGCATGCACAGATCAAGTTCAGTTCAGAGGTGGGTTCCTACCAGTTCGCACCTATTCGGTAGAACCGGTTCGTCAAATCTACTGAACCGGTTAGAAGAGGTTCCACCAGTGGACCCGGAAAGCAGGCCACACCTACAGAAGAGGTTCCAAATTTTTTTGAAACCCACCACTGGTCCTTGGATGTGATTATTCTACACTATCATGCTCCTATTTATAAAACTCAGGGCCTCTGTGAAAGGTAAGGATGACTACTGCGTTTGTGGTGCAATCAGAACATTGCGTGTGTTGAAGTTGTTTTAACGCAAACCAAAGATGCCTTTTAAAAAACAAGTTTACATCATATTCTTATGCATGCCAGTGCTGTGTGTGAGGTAATTTAAGGTGGTTCTGACAAGTGTTGTCAGCATCTTCATATCCAGTCACATGGGCAGCAAGCCACTCCCATCCGGTCACATGGGTGGCAAGCCACTCCTACAAAGGAGGCCAGACCCACAGAGTAGGTTCAAACTATTTTTGAAAACCCACCACTGGTTCAGTTGTACTGTGCATGTGCACACAGTGCGCAGCACCCCTGAGCAAACCGGCAGTACTCTCTGCCAGAATCCACCCCTGCTGATTGTTCTGTCCTCACTACATGTTACTCTGTGTGTAGCTAAACCCACCTATCCTCCAATAAAGCAGACGTGTGTGTAGATTTGGATGCTTTATTAAAGAACAGGATGTGGTGAAACTGGGGAAAATAAAAATACATACAATGAGGACCAAATGAAAGATAGGCAGTATTGAGTTGTGCTGAACATAACAATTAACAGATACAAGTAATTTAAGTCTCATCAGTGATGCTGTATGTGTGGGATATGGGTTAGTCCTTGGATGAATATGTGCCGCAGATTAGGCTGGATTCTTCCTTGTGCTTCTACCTCCTCCAAATGCTAAAGCAAAATGGAGCCCGGCTTCCCAGTGTGCACTTCTTTTGAAAGTGCAGGCTGATGGGTAAAGGGGTTGGGTTAGCTTCAAAACAATATAGATTGGTATTTGTCCCTCCGACCACAAGTTGGGGCGAGAGAGCAACAACAGCATATATAAAAATTATATGTTGTGGCATTAGATCTATAGATGTGCTTCAGTACAATGAATACTCAGTTACACAGAGTAGGTTTAACTTCCAGTGGTTTGAAAATAAAAAGAACATTTCTTTGCCCTGGATGGAAAAAGTGGAATTCCAAGCCTTCTATACTTTTAAAGACCAGTTCCAAGAAGTTCATATTATCATAAATGGATCCTTCACGTACATGCTAAGTGGTCCGGCACCAGTGGTGAGTTCGGGATTCCCATTCCAACTGGTACGATTGGAACGGGCCCGGCGTCACCCACATGGATGTGCATGGCGCGTCCATGCGTCGTAGTTGCAAATGATGCTTCCGCAAGCCTCTGCGATGCTCCAGCTGCTCGGCGGAGCGTCGCACAGGCGCTGTACGTGCCATGCGCCTGCGTCTGTGCGGAAGTCCAGAAAGCTTTAAAACACGGTAAGGACCTCCAGAGGGCGGGTGGGCCCTCCGGAGCACCATACCAGAATGGTATCCGGTGCTGTTGGCAGGCTCCGGTACTCCTGTAACGGAGTGTACCGCCTGCAACCCACCACTCTCTGGCACCTAGTGCGAAGACTGCCTTTATTTTTATTCCTCTTATTATATTTTGGACTATAATTTTCATAGTGCTTTACCATTTGCCATGCTAGCTGAGACACATTGGAACCAAGGTTAAAAACTTCTAATGGGCATGAAGCTGCTTCTCCCTACCCCAGATATACTGTATATATTCTAACATTAGGTGGAATTTATTGGGCTTGTCATTTCTGGGCTGCAGAAAACTGGCAATAATAAGGTGGACCAAAGAGATATATTAAACAAAATCTTGGAATGCTTTTCTCACTTTTCCTCTATTTTCTTACAAAATAAAAATAACACCCCCCACGCCCCACCCCCAATTTTGGCAATACAATTCAAGCAAACAAAAACCCCACATTTAAAAGGTAACGTTTCCCCTCACACATATGTGCTAGTCATTCTCAACTCTAGGGGGCGGTGCTCATCTCTTCAAAGCTGAAGAGTCAGCATTGTCCAAAGACATCTCCATGGTCATGTGGCCGGCATGACTAAATGCAAAAGGCACACAGAATCCCACCAAAGTCGTCCCTATTTTTCTACATGCATTTTTTACATGCTTTTGAACTGATAGGTTGGCAGAAGCTGGGACAAGTAACGGGAGCTCACTCCGTTACGTACTGATTCTCAATTTATTTGGGGGGAAAATCATTGTTTGTTCATTAACAAACTTTGGATTGCATAGCCGACATGGATTTTTCAGCTGGCTAATAATGTTTCTTACTTGAATGTGATCAGAAACTGTGAATAAATAAATAAGACTTACCAACCGAGTTAAACAATGGTTTGGGATATAAAAATAGTAATCTAAAGCCCTATAGAATTGACAAAACAGATTTCTCTTTAGTTACATGTAAGTGCTTCCATGTAACAACTAGACTCCCATATACTAGCAGAGAGAAAACCAACTTTGACCAATTTTAAAAGAGGATTATCTAATCCAAGACTAAATTAAAATTCCCAACAAGTTTTTTGGGTCATACAGGAGCATTTGCAACACAGGTATACACAATATCTTTTGGTATTCCCATAATGTATCCAAGTTAATCCATTTTTCTCCAGGACTAGCCAACAAAATTCTATTCAAAATTTCTTATTCAACTATATACAGTGTGAAGTTTTCTAAAGTCTTATTGCCATTCTTCTGGCTATTTTTGAGTTTCTGCTTATATGAATCTGATCCATCCAAGTCCTAGCCAAAAACTTTGGTATCATAGTGAATATTAATTGCAAATATTAATTTTAAAAGGAAAAGAAAATGATTAAAACTATGGTCTCAGTCCCAGCAATTTAAGATATGTGAACTTGCACACCCAGAATCCCCAACCTCGATTCCCTGGGGAATTGTGGGTGCGGAATTCCATGCAACTTAAAATCACTGAAACATTGGTTTAAATAAATTGACTCTTATTCCCCCTAGTACCTTTCAAACTTTCCTCGGTTCCAAAGATAATGTATTCTAGTTGACCACACTTCTACAAAAATCTCAGCCTCGTGACCTTGTCAGTTCACAGTATAATATGCATCTATAAAATAAAAAGCCAGCATCTTCAGTTGAACATCACCTTTTAAACTGCCCGTTTGAGTTCAATCTTTCTAAAAACTTGTGTTTAACAGTGGCAATTTTCTCACCAAGAAGACATCATTGTAGAAATTTTGACATCTGGCTTTAGACCAGACAGATTAACAAAGCCCCTTGCAATAGAGAAGGGATCTATGGAATTGTTTTATTTTATCGGGTTTATTTCACAAGGTGTTACATTCTGTGTGTGTGTGTGTAGTTTTGTTAGTGCTGTTGGGCCATGATTACAGGGAAGTTTGATTGCTGGGCATCTGTTGGACTGCTGCAGTGCTGGGTTAATTTGATGGTTTATTCACAACATTAAACACAATGTTCTTTTTCTCTGAGTTTTGTTCAACTCGGGTCTTCCAGCTCAGTGCTGTGCATCAATGCCATCCACTCCTGACCCTTCCCTTGAGGTTGTACAGCCTCATGCAGCCCTCTTCCCCTTTTTTTAGCTCCTGCCAAAAAGTCTGAAAGTCCTTGATGGAGTGAAGGACGAGAGGAAAGTGAACAGCCCACAGAATTTTGAGGTAAATCCTTTTTTTTGTATAATTTGAGAAGCCAATAACTTGGGCAAAGCACTGTGTGGATTTTCAAAAAATGTGTTTCACTTTACTGCACACTTGATAGCAATAGCAATAGCAGTTAGACTTATATACTGCTTCATAGGGCTTTCAGCCCTCTCTAAGCGGTTTACAGAGTCAGCATATCGTCCCCACAGTCTGGGTCCTCATTTCACCCACCTTGGAAGGATGGAAGGCTGAGTCAACCTTGAGCCTGTGAGATTTGAACTGCCGAACTGCAGATAGCAGTCAGCTGAAGTGGCCTGCAGTACACCCTAACCACTGTGCCACCTCACCTCCTAGATAGGAGTACATTTTAAAATAAGAGAGGATTGAAAGATGTCTGCTAATTTTTTTTCTATTTTTAAGTAATCCAGGGTTCTTGCAAGAATGTTTTTGGAATGAGTTTATAACGCAAACAGGTTTTATTGTAATCCTTGACTTACAACTGCAATTGGGACCAGAATTTTGATTGCTAAGCAAAGCAGTTGTTAAGTGAGTCTCATTCACTTTTACAACCTTTTTAGCCATGGTTGTTAGGTGAATCACTGCATCTGTTAAGTGAATTATGTGGTCATTAAGCACATCCACTTTTCCCCATTGACTTTGTTGGAAGCCAGATGAGAAAGTCGCCCATGGTGATCACATAACCCAGGGATGCTGCTGAAATAGTTATAAATTCTGGTTGCCAAGCACCTAAATTTTGATCATGTGACTGTGCGGAGGCTGCACTAGATATCAGTACAAAGTTTGGTTGTAAAATCAGTATTTTCAGTGCCGTTGTAATTTCGAACAGTCATTAAACAAACGGTTGTAAATTGAGGACTACCTGTAGTCATTCCAGGAAGTGCTAGAAAAGGGAACAAACTTTTGCTAAGTCCAAATCAGTGGTGGGATTCAAATTTTTTTACTACTGGTTCTGTGGGCATGGCTTGGTGGGCGTGGCTTGGTGGATGTGGCAGGGGAAGGATATTGTAACATCGTCATTTCCTCCCAATCAGCTGGGACTTGGGAGGCAGAGAATAGATGGGGGCGGGGCCAGTCAGAGGCAGTATTTACCGGTTCTCCAAACTACTCAAAATTTCCACTACAGGTTCTCCAGAACTGGTCAGAACCTGCTGAATACCACCTCTGTCTGGTCCAAATACTAAATGACTTTTGCTTATAGCTGGTATCCATTTAACCCTTGGTTCTGCTGACGTAACAGTTCCAAATACTTTTCCAGATCAATTCATGGGAAAATTGTTATATATCCTAACTTAGAAGGGTTTCAGCTACTGTATTGCTCCCAGCTAGTCAGACACTAATAATCGGAATAAACCTTTTTCCAGTTTTGTTTACTGGCTTTGCCCTTAATAAGTAAGAAATAAGAAGGCCACCCTAATTCATGGTTTAATCTTCTTCAGATTATTATGGTCCTCACTCCAAATCACTCCACTGGAGAACAAATGTGTTTGCACAGAAGGCTGTATAGACCATAATCTAGCAGGTAGAAGTTTTTAAATTTTCCAGTTTAAGGCTGAGAGAGCATGATTGATCCAAAATCATCCCTCTGGGCATATGAAACAACTGGAATGTAAATCTCCCTATTCCTATTTAGGAATTCCTAGTCCTATTCCTAGTTTAATGAAAAGAAGGACTAGGGGAGACATGATAGCAGTGTTTCAATATTTAAAGGGTTGCCACAAAGAAGAGGGAGTCAAACTATTCTCCAAAGCACCTGAGGGTAGGACAAGAAGCAATGGGTGGAAACTAATCAAGGAGAGAAGCAACTTAGAAGTAAGGAGAAATTTCTTGACAGAACAATTAATCAGTGGAACAAGTTGCCTCCAGAAATTGTGAATGCTCCAACACTGGAAGTTTTTAAGTTGTTGGATAACCATTTGTTTGAAGCGGTGTAGGGTTTCCTGCCTAAGCAGGGGGTTGGACCGCTAAGGTCCCTTCCAACTCTGTTATTCTGTTACTCTATTCTTATTTCAGCATGTCAATTCCTTCATGCTGGCTCTCCTAAAGACCATCTCAGCATATTATTTAAAGGTATCCTGGGTGAGTTGGGGTATATAAATTTGAAACAAAAAATGTGACTGCAAAATACCTGGGTCATGATTCATGAGATTCGTCAGCAACAATACTTATTTTTAAGTTGAGACATTCTACACAAAATTGCATATAATTTCATTGGTAGGAAAAGTCTGTTCTTATGCCTTATTTAAACCTTTCTCTAGTTTATATGTTGGTCAAACAATCCAAGTTCCCTATCAATACTCATATTGTGCATGGCTGGAATTATTTTAAAAAAAATATTTTATTAAAATATGATGCTAATCGGAGAGTTTCTAAGAACATAGTTATGATTGGATAAATTTCCTTGCTCCCAAAACTGGTTTCCTATAGGGTAGCCTGGGGGCTCTGTAATACACTGAAATCCTAAATATAGCATTTCCCCACAGAACCCCAATTCCAGTCTCCAAACCCAAGTGTACATTTTGCTTTCCTGTTTTGCTGATTTCGGATTGAAGTTGACTGTAAAAGCCACCAATCTCCTCTTCTTCTGTATCAACAAATAGAGTTTCAACTTGGGTAATAGTCATTACCCATTAAATGATTGTCCATGAAGTTTTTTGATCACTGATTACATTGTAGCTAAGAATCGTTCTTGCCCATCTTCCCTAACTATAAAAGCAACCCTATTCCTTCTTTGTTTTTTTGTGTCCTGGGGAAGATCTTCTGACTGAAGGTGTGTGATGACAGTCCATTTCAATTCACCCAAGATGTCTACCTGTAGTTCTTTCATTTCATCTGTCACTGTGCTGATCTTTATTGTGTTCATGGTTCTTATATTCTACCCTAGCTGGGTACCAGTACTTCAGGACGAAACTATATGATTGGGCTAAGCAGGAGAAATTTGGTCTGTTGGCTCAGGGATGGTCTGTGATTGAAACACATAAGGGAATATCTCTCCCATTGCCTTGAGTCTGGAAGCAGACTTAAGTGGAAAGCATAGACATTTTGGTGAGGTACCAATGTTTACTACTGTAAGGAGCCCCAGACTGCTCCTGAGTGAAGGAGTGGAGCAACTGCCAGTTTGAACTGAGATAACGGAATGTGAGGCAACTGGCAGTTGGAGCAGAGTTCCTTTCAGGTGGGCGGGGGGGGGGGGACAGGAGACCTTAGCATCAGAGCGTGTTAATTACTGTATAAAAATTATTAATGATCTGGTGGTCATTTAGAAAAGTCCTTTCTTAGTGAGCACCTAGAAGCCAAAAGGAACATACAGGCCAAATTTCAAGTTTGTAGGCTTTACGGTTCTGGAGATTTCATGACAAGTGAATGGTATTTGCCATAAATATACTACTTATCACCAAGCTGATTTGTTTATCTTGTGGGAAGTTAGCACCCACCCCTCTCCTAGAAAAAAATGAAATATTTTAGGAAATATTAAAAGGATATAACATTTCCCTTAAAAGGGAGGCAGAAATTCATCCCCTACCTTTGTCAATGGGCCATTAAGGCCTGAGCCAGTTGATTCTACATAACAAAGATCTGCTTTCTTCAGGGAATTGTCCAAAGCCCCTTCATTACATCATCACCAGCAAGGCTCTACCAAGCATGGGACACAGACAACCTACAAAGTTACCCCTGCATGGCCCCATGGGAGTTTGTCAACCAATCAGAATACAAGCTCAAATTCAAACGTCCAGACAGGGCATAAAATATATGATATATGATATATGATATATGATATATGATATATGATATATGATATATGATATATGATATATGATATATGATATATGATATATGATATATGATATATGATATATGATATATGATATATGATATATGATATATGATATATGATATATGATATATGATATATGATATGATATATGATATATGATATATGATATATGATATATGATATATGATATATGATATATGATATATGATATATGATATATGATATATGATATATGGTATATGATACATGGTATATGATACATGGTATATGATACATGGTATATGATACATGGTATACAATATACAATATACAATATACAATATACAATATACAATATACAATATACAATATACAATATACAATATACAATATACAATATACAATATACAATATACAATATACAATATACAATATACAATATACAATATACAATATACAATATACAATATACAATATACAATATACAATATACAATAT
This sequence comes from Thamnophis elegans, assembly GCF_009769535.1. Classification (NCBI taxonomy): domain Eukaryota; kingdom Metazoa; phylum Chordata; class Lepidosauria; order Squamata; family Natricidae; genus Thamnophis; species Thamnophis elegans. Next base: position 10,025,399 of record NC_045543.1, on the reverse strand, counting down.
ACAATATACAATATACATTCCTGCAGCTTTGGATTTTATTTTCCTGTATGGTAACGTTAGCAACTAAACTTCCAGAAGGCTTTAATTCAGCTGCATTGTAAACAGCATTTGTATTCTGAAAGAGCCTCGACTCTTCCTTGATTTACAAGCATTCATTTAATGACAGTTCAAAGTTACAACAGCACTAAAAGAAAGTGACTTATGACCAGTTTTCACATTTATGACTTTTTCAGCATCCCAGGCCAACTCAGGTGAAACCTATACACATAGGACAGGAAGCCAGAGTTCAGACAGCATATGGCAAATCAGACTGGCTCCAGGATAACAGGGGAGTGAGACAAGGTTGTATTTGTTCTCATTTATGCAATTTATATGCTGAGCATTTATTGAGGAAAGCTGGCCTGGAAGAAGATGAATGTGGTTTTGAAACTGAAGGAAGAAATATCAATAAACTGCACAATGCTGATCACACTATTTTGGTAACTGAAAATGCAAACGTTCTGCAAGTTCTAGTAATGAAAGTCAAAGAGCAAAGTGAAAAAAACATAGGACTGTGATTAGATATATACATGTATATACTTACAATGTTCAGAATCGTGCAGGCTGGCTGCATCTTTGTAGCTGTAATGCAGTCTCCCCACCACCACTCCGGCCGCCCAATCTTTTTAAAAAGATTATACAGTTTGGTCCTCAGGACGTAACTTCTCACTATATGCACCAAAAAGAATAAAAAAGCCCCATACCCATCTGCAAGAAATGTATTTTTTTAGTTCTCAATATTCTTTCAGAATCACTCAAGGGATTAATTCTAACCTTTAAAATCTATATGTGCAGGAATCTCAGAAAGGAGTTTTACATTGATAGACTATTGATGTATTTGCATTAGCATTGTCAGCATCAGGAGAAAGTGTAAGGTCAATTTTCTATTGCGGTGAGATCTTTGAGCATCAATGAAGATTTTAAATATTTTTGCAGAATAGCTACATCTAGAAAAATCTCCCCCCCCCCCCAACCCCAAAGTAATTGATGAACCCTCCTGTGGGAAGACTTTGCCTTGAAAGTAGGATGGTTTAAGCATTCGGGGCTTATTCTTATCCACTTCTCAAAATTTCAGGAGCATGAAGAGGATTTGTCATTTCCTGGGTTCCACTAATAGCTTCTTAGGAGCGATTGATAGACAAGTTCTCCATACCTTTCCTCCCTAAAGTCACATAGAAAAATGGTAATTTGAACCTGAGTTGATTCATTCAGATTAAGGAAGAGCTTGAATTACCATTTGGTATACTTCCCAGAATATTTCCCATGACAACAGATTAACATATACCGGGATAATATGATAGCATTAGCAAATATATCTTGGACCAACTTTCTCCTCTCAAATACTGTCCTTCCCCTTTCATTTTGTGATCAAATATCCCGCTTGCTGATTTTAGAGAAGATACATATCCGGGAAAGAATATCAGTGCCTTGTCGTGGTGCATGATCTTTGATGATCACAATTTGTCAAAGTTTCTAAATTGGAGATAAACAGACTTTGTCTTCTCTTGTGAGTGGTTCAAGATTCTTTTCAGCAGAGCCCTTACTACCGATGAGAAATCTGGTTCACCAACAAAAGGGCGAATGACAAAACCGTGCCCGACTAAACCGCGGTGACAAAACCGCATGTTCTAAAGCGCTCCGACGAATTAGCGCTGAATCGCGCTGACAACAGCGCAGCGACAGACGCACGCTATAAAACTAAACCTAACCCTAAATCTAAACCTAACCCTAAACGTAATGCTAATCCTAACCCTAAATGTAACGCTAACTCTAACCCTAAACCTAACCCTAAACCTAACCCTAACCCTAACCCTAACCCTAACCCTAACCTGAACCCTAACCCTAACCCTAACCCTAAACTTAACCCTAAACCTAACCCTAAACCTAACCCTAAACCTAACCCTAAACCTAACCCTAAACCTAACCCTTACCTTAAGTTAAATCGGCTTTCTGTCGACACGCTGTTGTAAAGCGCCCTTCTGTCTCTGCGCTGTTGTCGGCATGTTGATGACATTGCGGTTTTAGCGACGCGGTTTAGTCGGGCGCAGTTTTGTCGTTCGCCCTTTTGTTGGGTCACGGAGAAATCTAGCTAGTAAGTCATGAAACGGAGGCACATTTGGAAAAAAGAATATTTGAACTGCCCAAATCTTCCTGAATACTACTTATCACCAAGCTGATTTGTTTATCTTGTGGGAAGTTAGCACCCACCCCTCTCCTAGAAAAAAATGAAATATTTTAGGAAATATTAAAAGGATATAACATTTCCCTTAAAAGGGAGGCAGAAATTCATCCCCTACCTTTGTCAATGGGCCATTAAGGCCTGAGCCAGTTGATTCTACATAACAAAGATCTGCTTTCTTCAGGGAATTGTCCAAAGCCCCTTCATTACATCATCACCAGCAAGGCTCTACCAAGCATGGGACACAGACAACCTACAAAGTTACCCCTGCATGGCCCCATGGGAGTTTGTCAACCAATCAGAATACAAGCTCAAATTCAAACGTCCAGACAGGGCATAAAATCCAGCACTCTCAGCATCCCTTCCCTTTTTGCCCAGGATCTCAAGCCATGTGGTCCTGCCCATCAATAAACCATCTTTCCAAACAGCCACCATGTTTCCAGTGTCTCCCCCCGCCACTTGGAACGGAACCCAGAAGGACATTTCTTCCAACAATCTTTACTTATTTTTGTCTTCCTAATCAGAAGCAGAATGCCAAATGCAGAGCCCCCCAGAAAGGCGTTTGTATTAGTAAAAAGAACAAATTATATTGAAAAGTGGGGAGCAGAATGTAAGAATGTTGAGTGAAAGGTAGATTTCTAGAATCGTGTCTAAAGAAATCAGCCTGGCCCAATTTCCTTGTCCGAGTTGAACAAAATTAACAGTGGCGAGATAGCGTTCTTCTGATATCTTTTCTCTGCAAATACATTGTGGTGAATATGACCAACAAAAGGGCTCTGGAGGTACAAGCACCATAAAAAAACCTGGCAGAATAAATTTACATCTTTATTTATTTATCCAAAGGTCAGTTAAAAGGCAAAATCAGGAGGTTGCTTCATTTTGCTTTTGATTTCCAGTAACTCCACATTCCACTTAGCAGATCTCACAGGAAGTAAGGTAGGGATGCTTGGAGAGAGAGCTCCTCATTCTCAATGTTTGGGAGCAGAACCAAAGGGAGCAGGATAGATTTATGGAGCAAGCCATCGGGTTTCATGGTCCTTAGACCTCCATCCATCTTTCCAGAGAACTTGTTCTAGTTCCCAAATGGAAAAATGTATCTTTGTCACAAACCCAGATTAGCAATCTACCTTTGATGTCACCTGCAGGATCTTCTTGATAGACAGATCTTCCACTTTTCCTTAATTGATCACTGCTGGCTAATACTCGGATGTTTGCAACAGAGAGACAGAGAAACAAAAATAGCAAGAGGGAATGTTTCTAGACCATCCAGTGGCCTGAACTCCTTGGGAAGTAGATGCATCACAACATCACTGGGAAGAAAAGCTATATTACAGTACCTTTGCTTGAAAACCCTTTGGATCCCCCTCCACTTGCTTGAAAACCCTTTGGATCCCCCCCTCCTGAAATGTGACAGGACAACACAAGGTTCATAGGAAAGTTAAACATAACCAGGTTGAGGTGTGAAGGTGCAGAGCTGTGGGGGAAGATAATGATAATTGATTGAATCAAAGTAACTGAGCCAACAAACCTTCTGTCTTTTCAATGTGTTGTCCTGTCACATTTCGGGGGGGGGGGGGAGAGAGAATGCAAACGGCTTTCAAGCAAGCCGGGGGGGGGGATCCAAAGAGTTTTCAAGCAAGTGGGGGGCAATGTAACCTCCACACCCCAACCCAGTTGTGTTTAACTTTCCTGTGGCCCTTGTATTGTCCTGTCACATTTCCAGGGTGTGTGTGTGGTGCAAACAGTTTTCTAGCTTGGACTGAGGTGACTGGGTGGAGAAACAAACCCCAGAGAGGAAATTCAACACGGAACACTTTCTTCCTCCCTCCCTCTCTCTTTCTCCCTTCCCTTCCTCCAATTGGCTGGCAGCCAACTGTCTTCTGAGCCCAAAAGGCTGGGGTGAACAGTGTTTCGCCTAATGGCCCATGAGGAAGGTTCTGGGACTGAAGAGGCTGGGTCCCATTGCCCAGGGTGAACAGCTAAGGTCTTTTCAGCGGAGGCGAAATGGTAGACGTCAATGGCTGGGGGCAGAACCCTAGGGGCGAACAAGGGGCGGAGAAGGGCACGAGGAAAACAGTCCCATTCTAGCTTCAACAGAATAAAGAGTAAAACAGTGATAGATTACCCGGGAAAGCATCTTGGGAGATGTGACTTACTACTATTTGTATGTGACTTACTACTGGAGAAGCATTTTTTTTTTCCAATGAGAGCTGATGACTCCTAGATTCACTTGGATGACATTTAGGAGTCTCAAACACAAAAGCCTCCATGAGAAAGGAATGCAGGTCTGGAACAAATTTCGAGATCATTTATGCCTGTATATTAAGCCTCAGCTATTTAGAAACTCCGACCTTTCCCTGGAGCTTATCGTACTTAACTGGTCTATTTTCTGGACCTTAATTGCTGTTACAGTATTGAGATTTCAATACTAATTGAACTATGGCTATGTTTTAACCTAATGATTCAATTCTGAGTGTCCTTGGACATTTTGACTTCTCTGTATATCATTTGAGTCAGGTTTCAGCAAAAATGAAATCATACAATTCCTGAGAAGAGAAGAGCGGAAGGCTATTAAATCCATGCTCAATCATTTTTTTAAAAAAATTATATTCTTTATACATATCAGTGCGTGAACCCTAAATATTACATTTCATTTCCATTATTTCATATTATTTATACATGCCTTTTATTTTCACCCTTCATTTCTGAATTATCTTTCTGTCTTTTTGTATATCTTAACATATTAATATATAATTATTATTCCCCCCCCACTATTTTCTATCCCTATTTTAACTTTTCCTCCCTTTCATATCGCTAGAATATTCAGACATGTTTTCCACCTATTTTGTTGTCCATTTTCCTTAGTTAAATCAAAGTTCCATCCTTCATTTTTCCATTATTCCATATCTCCTTATATAGTTTTAGTATCAATCACAATTATTTATATATTTAGAATACTTCTATTCATATTCTTTCCAGTTCGTCAATCCAAGTCTAGTATTAATGCACATGTATGTATATATGTGTGTATGCATATATAGATAGATAGATAGATATAGATGATATAGATATAGATATAGATATAGAAATAGAAATAGATATATATGTGTGTGTGTATGTGAATGTGTGTATATATGTGTGTGTGTGTGTGTTTGTGTGCGTATGTATGTATGTATGTATGTATGTATGTATGTATGTATGCTGGTCTTGTTGTATTTGGGTCTTTTCCCGTGATTGTCTTGGCAACATTTTGGCGAGGTCCCACTTGCCATCTTCAGGCTGGTGTTTTTGGCTTCGTACTTGTGCGAGTAAAGTGTGGTCGGAGCTGCTGTCTTTCTATAAATCTTGGTGGGGTTGTGTGGAGTGCTGGCTTTGTTGCTGTAAGTGGGTTGATTGGCTGCGTAGTTGCATCCTGATTGGTAGATGGAGTTGATGTTTGTAGATTGGTCGGCGGTTTCATATCATCCTGTGTGGCTGAGGTGCTGGCTATGTGTCCATTGTTCTTTTGTGTTGTAACAACCTGGGGGGTGGGTGGGGCTCGTTTGTTGACTAGGTGGGAGGTATCATCACATTTATTCATGTTGTGGGAGTGTTTTTCTATTTTGATGGCTTTCATAACTATTCTCTTGTTGAAGTGTTCAGTTTTGGAGATTAATTTGGTTCCTTCAAAATTAATTTCATGTCCTGTTGCTTTAAGGTGCTGGAAAAGGGAGGAAGTTTTTTTCTTCTTTTCTGAATGCGTTCTTGTGTTCTGCGATGCGTGCATTTATTCTCCTATTAGTTTGTCCAATGTATGTGGCAGGGCAGATTTTGCATGGTATTTCCTAGACTCCGTGGTTTTCTAGCTGGATCTTGTCTTTGGGGTTTCTTAAGATGTTGGCTATTTTTTGGTCAGTGCTGAAGGCTGTCTTGATATTGTGCTTGTGGAGAATTCTGCTGATTTTATCTGTGGTGCCTTTAATGTAAAGGAGGAGGGCGATGCCATTGTCCTGTTCTGTGTCTCAGTTCTTGAGGGGGGTTGTCTCCCTTTGAATTAGGTTGGGAATTGTTTTTCTTTGGAATCCGTTGGAGATTAATACATTTGTGACAGTGTCTAATTCAGTTTTCAGGTGGTCTTTGTCGGTTAGCCGTTTGGTTCTGGAGATGAGGGTCTTAGCTACAGAGTTGATCTGTACAGGGTGGTGATGGGATTGTGTGTTTAAGTAGCAGTGGGTGGCTTTTTTTTCTGGTAGATGGTGTGTCCTAGGGAGCCATTGGGTTTTTTGTAGATTAGGACGTCCAGAAAAGGAAGTTGGTTGTTTGCTTCTATTTCCATAGTGAATTGTATCTGTAGACAGATAGTATCTGTAGGCTGACTATTTGAGAGACCGCCTTCTGCCAATTACCTCCCTTCGTCCCATCAGATCGCATAGAGTAGGCCTCCTCCGAATTCCATCCGCCAGTCAGTGCCGACTGGCGACTACGCGGAGGAGAGCCTTCTCGGTTGCAGCTCCGACGCTTTGGAACGATCTCCCTGTGGAGATTCGCACCCTCACCACTGTCCAGACCTTCTGCACAGCCCTCAAGATCTGGCTATCCTGTCAGGCCTGGGGATAAGATCCTAATCTCGCCCCGCCCGAATGCCGAATGAATGTTGTGTTTTATTGGTTATTTTCCTTTATTCACATTTCTTTTGTGTCCTGTCTTACACTCCCCTCCTATGAAATGTAAGCCGCCCTGAGTCCCCTTAGGGAAAAGGGCGGCCTATAAATGTCAATAAAATGAAAAATGAAATGAAATGAAATGTCCCCGGCTTCATGGCTGCCATTTTGGCGACGGCTGCTCCTTGTCTTCAGATGAGGGGGCTTTCCCAATCATGGAGGAAAGATGTGGCTCTCCTCTAGCTGCCAAGCAATCCTCCTTTACTTCACCACCCCTTCAGGGTGGTTCTGGTTCAAATTTGGACCCTCTGACAGGGAGAGATCAGAGCTGACTGCAGAGCTTGCAGATCAAATTTCTGAAGATGTCAGAAGTCCCCCCAAAAAATCAGCATTTTTTTAAAGTTAAACTTGCCATTCACTTCTCGTTTCAGGTTGGAACTTCAAAATCTCTTTCTCTGAAGAAAAACTGACCAGAAAAACATAAGAAAATATAAGGAATGATTTTATATAAATTCATAATTAATTTATACATTTATCATTATAAACTTTGCCATACTTTTTATCCTTTTGATATTTTTGGCGTATTGTTTCCTATTTCTTTTCTGTGCTCTGCCAAATATTGTTTACCCCAAAAGAAAAGAAGATGATGGGGATGAATGGCTGTATATATGAATTATTCAATAATTCTCATTGATTAGAATAAAACCCTTAGCCAATAATAGTCTTTTGAAATCCTCTAAGTGTTAATATTTTATCATTCACTTAAGAGTGAGCAATAAAAAAAGCAAAAACAAAACAAAGGAATGGCAGTTGTAAGTTCAACTGCCCAAGTATTCTAAAAATGCACAATAAAGATGTATGTTGTAAACTGTGGGTAAACTTTGCAAATTTCCTGGCTTTTTTTTTTAAAAAAATAGCAGATTCTAATACAGAATTGGTAGGTGCAGAGATATATTAATGCAGTGGTGGGATGCAACCAGTTTAACAACTAGTTCGGTGAGTGGATGCATTCACAGCGTTTAAAAAAACCAACCTTTTTAAGCTTCAAAGCTTACCTTCTATGACAGCGCCTGTGAGTAAAACAGTTGACAGGTGGCAATCGGCTATGCTGCACGAACAGGGACGTGCAGTCACTAGAGGCAAGGGAGGCGGGGCCTCACCAGTCTCCTCAGAGAAAGGAAAGGATTTTAAATAATTTTCTTAAAATAAGGGGATTCTTAATGGTTGAAGAGGAGACCTAAGTGCCTAGACATGTCGTCTGGCGGCTCCTGGGGGAGGGCCTTCTCTGTAGCTGCCCCGGCCCTATGGAACGATCTACCTCCAGAGATCCGGACCCTCCCCACTCTCTCGGCCTTCTGAAAATCTACTAAGACCTGGCTATTCCGGCAGGCCTGGAGCTGTTGACCCTTGATGGAGTTCCAGCCCCACTAAGGTTGAGTGCATGTTGTGTCCTTTTAACTTGCTTTGTCTCTTTATTTTAAATTTTTTTAGTATTTTTTAAAAACTGTTTTTTATGTAAGCCGCCCGGAGTCCTTCAGGATTGAGCGGCATACAAATTCATTAAATCTTGAATCTTGAATCTTATATTTTCAAAGAAATGGCTGCCTCCCACTGGTCTTCCAAGAACCCCTACAATAACACCTGTGATGCCACAGAAAATAGCTGTGGAGTGAGAAAAGCATTAAGCCACACTATCTCAACCAATGCAAAATTAAGAGGCGGGGAAGGGAAGAAGTGATGGAAAGGGAGAGAAAGAAAAAGAATTTAGCAGGGCATAGAAAATACATAATGGCCTGGCAGGATGTTTATACTAATTGAAACATTTTAAAAGGTCACTGAAATTAAATTTAAAAGCTTGTAACATTAAGTGGAATCTTTTAAAATGTGGCCTCCGCACTGTGGATGGACAGTTATAATTATATATGTGTCCGTAGACATTCTGGAAAAAACAAAGGGATCCAAAAGGGGAAACATAAACAGTGAGGTCCTGCAATCGAATGAACTGAGATTACTTGAACATTTGGTGTAGTGGTAAAGGTGCTGGCTAGAAACTGTATAGAGACCGTGAGTTCTAATCCCGTTTTGAGCATGAAAGCCAGCTGGGTGACTTTGGGTCAGTCACCTTCTCCCAGCTCAGCTCCCTCTCATAGGTTTGATTCTTCTATTTGCTTTGCAAAATATGGATACCAGAGAATGAAGAATCCAACCAGGGTTTATCTTGATACCGTTTTTTTTTGTATACTAACAGATAAAAAACTCAACGTATTAATTTCAAAACGCAACGGGAGGTGAAACTACATTTCGCGAACCTCTGAAAGATTCAAAACAAGGAAGCTATAAGCAATTGTCCAAAAAAGGGGGGAAATCCTAATTTGAAGGGGTAAATGCACCCTTTCTCTATTGATAAATGCTTGTGAACTGCCACAGAAATGCCAAGCGTCCTCGGCAATTGAGCTGCAGATATTAAACAATATAAATAAAAGTAATTTGACTTTATCATAGATTAGTCAAATGTCACACTGCTGCAGTGAAGTCTAATCATACATGGGGTGCTGATTTAATTTCTTAGAAAGCAATTAAACTTAGCTTTGACCTTTGGGGAAGATTGATAAGCTAGGTTTTTGGAGGGAGGTTTTACATTGGCCAGCAATTATACAATAAATAGCCAGGGCTAAGCAACAAAGCAATACAACGATCACATTTTTCAGAAAGAGCTAAGACCCGAAAAGCTTACTCATGTTTTCTGTTCAATATGTTATGTTTCTTTTTTGCCCTGCTCCTGGGTATGGATGTCTAGAAATGAGTTGTATCGGTGCCATTAGGCCTAGATAGTGTGCAGAGAATTATCTTTGCACCTTTTTTATTAGCATAGTTTAGCTTTGTAAGCTAAGTTTCAATCTCTTTACGGCTTTTTTTTCCACACTAGACTGAAAACATTTATACAAAAGGTCTTAATTGAAGGGATTGAAATGTTTTGTACAGGCCACTGTGAAAAAACAGCTGAAAATATTTCCTAAAGAACACCGTTCGTTTCATCTACCAGTACAAAAATGGCTCTTTAGAATATTTTGATTTGGGCAGATGCTTTTAATGTTTTGCAGCTTTATTGGAATGATGTCTTATAATGATTCTGTTTTATTATATAATCTAATTGTTTACAATTTTAGTGGCTGATTTTTGTCTAGGACACTACTGGGGGAAATTATTTTTAAAGGCAGCATGCTTTTTTTTTAAAAAAAGGAGAAAATAGCAACCACAGGCTTCTAGCAGAATTAAGTGACAGAGAGCAGATAAAAATGGGAGATGGTAAAAAAAGAGAGAGAAGACAGCAAGAACATTACAATGCTCAGCTTTGGCTTTGCACTTGTGGTATCCTATGCTATAAAATGCTGAGTGATAGTATACTGTATGATACCACTAAAACAGTGGTGGGATTCAAATAATTTACCAACCAGTTCTCTGCCCTAATGACCAGCTGGGTAGGCGGGGCTTGGTGGTCATGTGATCATGTGGGCATGGCCAAGTCAATGTCACTCAGGTCGATGGGCACTTCGCCTTAGCTGTTACAATGGTAATAAGGGTTAACCAGAGAGGCAGTTTCTGTAAGCAGGGCAATAAAGATTAGGCTAGAAACAACACCAGAATGTTTCCTTCCTGCCTTCCTTACAGGATTAGCCCTGTAAAGTGGGAAAAAAACAAAATGAGATTTCTTCCAACAACCGGTTTTCCGAACTGCTTAGAAAGTTACCAACCGGTTCTCCCGAATAGGTGCAAACTGGCTGAATCCCACCACTGCACTAAAAGTAATGCTTTAACTCAAACGCTCGCATAATTCCATTATCATTATCAAAATCTGCCTTCTCCAGAATAGTGCCAACAAAATGTGCTGTGATGACCCAAAGGCTATATTGGCTGGACATTTTTTTTTAATTTACAGACACTTGCTATCTGGAAGGGATTAAGATAAGGAAGGTTGACAAATGATTCAGAAGAATATACACAAGCAATGTGGATCAATGGAGGTGCTCCCCCCACTTGTGAAAAATAATCATGGGAAGAGAAATTCACTTCTGTAAATTATTTAAATACTGAAAGCTTGGCTTGCTAAGTTATGTGTCAGCGTTCCAAGTATCATGTAGAATTAAATCAGAGTCCAGGGCTTAACGATCCTTAAAGTTCCAATTTAATAAAGCAGACATTTTAGCACATCTGGGTTAATCCCAATTCTGGAAATGACATCAGAATTCCATCCAGTTAAAACTTCATGATCTTGTCCCCACACCCACAATCCATCACATGGTCCAATCTTCTTCTTCCACGCTGGCGTCTCCACCCAGCTGCTTCCGGTCAGGTGCAAAAGTGCGGAGACAAAAGATGGCCTTGGCTTCTAGTAAAGAATGACAACAATACATTCCACAATCCTACTCCTGTCTATTCCCCCCTCCCATCAACTATACTAATGAAACAGCACAATGAAATAAGAGAAAGTGTGGCAGGCCAAAATTCTAAAAGGAATATAATTGCAGGCCTGACACTATGGGGCATATATCAAGGTTTTGGTAGGGTTGCATCAGAGGTGGTATTCTACTGGTTTGGACTGGTTCATCTGAACTGGTAGCAGAAATTCCAGCTGGCCCCGCCCACTCGCCCCGGCTCTACGGTATTCCTTTTAGGGCCTTTTTCACCAAAAGTGCATGCGCTGAAGGCTGATCGCATGCACGGAGGTGGGTGCGTGCTCACATTTGCGAACTGGTAGGGAAGGTAAGTGAATTCCATCCCTGGGTTGCATGCAAGTAATGAGAAGTAGGTTGGCTTGCTGTACTGCCTTTGATGGCAGCTGTGGAGTGGAAGGTTAGGTGGGGGAGTTCACCAGTTATAGGTAGGATGGCCAGGTTTAGTCTTTGAGATACAGGAAAAGAAGAGAGAAGGAGGGATGCCAAGAGAAGGAGGGATGTCAAGCTTGCAAGACCTTGTTAAATACAGAGGAATTATTATACTGTTATCTAGTTGGGTAATGAAACTTCTGGAAGACAACCAAGCTCAGAGAGCACCAAGGACCACAGTTCTCTTCTATTGCTTCAGAAGAATGCAAAAGACTCGATTTATGATAGACCAACAGGAGTGAGGAGGAAACCAACAAGCTTCAAGTTACAGTTGCCTTCTTAGCTTCCTCTCTTTGGCTGATTCAAATGATTGAAGCTTCAAGGCCTTGTAAAGCAATCTCTGCAATGACCACCATCCGTTCAGCTCCTTAACATTATTATTTTCCAGTCTCAAAGGGTAGATGTCCTAATAAGCTTATCATGAACAGCAGGGTATTTTTTTGTTAATTGCTTTTACATGCATGTCAGCCTCTGCTTTGCTGCTGCTTCGGCTGCCATTGAAACGGGGAGGGGGGCATGGTATTTGGGAGGGGACTATTACTTGTGCTGGAGGAAGATTCTGGAGTTTCTACTGCCTGTCTTACTGCGCATGCGGAGGAGGTTTCCCGCCAAGGCCAACGGCACCGACATTCCATCTTGGTGATGCCTTTTGAAGTTATCTCGCACCTGACACTTGGGAGAATTATGATTGGACTGTGCATGGGATGCCAAGGGGTAGGGAATGGGTTATTCTATATATCATTTGCTTTCGCGCCTAAATAATCAGTCTTCGCTTTGCTACGCTCCTGATCATTTATAATCAGTAAAAGTACACTTGATTTCTATCAATGGAGTTTCGTGGTTTTCTTTCCTGATTATCCAATGGAGGAGTGCTGACAATGCATTGGTTAGAACCATGTGTGTAAGCAGGGTTAAATCAAGCATGCAATGCATGCATCACAGTTGTAAAAATAGATAGAAATGCAAACAAAGTCAAAACATTCAAAGGTAGAAGAAAGCAAAGATTTAGTGCTAACTGGCCCTTGGTACAATAATATCTCTATATAAAAATGGCTGTGTGTGTGTGTGTGTGTGTGTGTGTGTGTGTGTTTCAACATAACTCTGGAACGCCTTCAGCAATTTCAACCAAACAGATGACTTACTATTTGGAGAAAAATACTGTAGGGGTAAGACACCCCTAATACCCCTCGGGGTATGTGTTACAGCCTGTTGTGCTGTATTGCTGTACTGACTTCTGCTGTACAGCACAGTGGAATTGCCATGGTAATGGCTTTACAGTACTCTACAAGGGGGCTCCCTCTGGTAAGGGGGTAAATCCAACATTAGAAATTATGTTTGGTCCGGACATTTCCCCCCTATAAATAAATACCCGGGCAATGGCAGGTTATCAGCTAGTATTAAATAATGCTGTCCGTCAGAGGCGGGTTGCTCCCGGTTTAGCCTGGTTCGGCCGAACCGGTAGTGGTATTTTTGCCTGGATCGCAGAACCGGCAGCGACCCAGGCTTGCCACGCCCCCAAACTGGTTCCCTCACTGCTGCCGAAGTGGTGCAGTGGTTAGGGTGCAGTACTGCAGGCCACTTCAGCTGACTGTTATCTGCAGTTCAGCTGTTCTAATCTCACCGGCTCAAGGTTGACTCAGCCTTCCATCCTTCCGAGGTGGGTGAAATGAGGACCCGGATTGTTGGGGGCGATATGCTGACTCTGTAAACCGCTTAGAGAGGGCTGAAAGCCCTATGAAGCGGTATATAAGTCTAACTGCTATTGCTATTGCTGATGTTGCCACCGTGTTGTTTTGTAGTGACAGTGGGTGCACAGCTCACTGAACATTGTTCTGTGCATGCACAAAAAACAATTTATATCAAACCGTGCCTGCTCATGAAATGAACCGGTAGTAAAACCGTCAGCAACCCACCCCTGCAGTTTGTCTGTGTGAGGGGAATTTACAGGCACCAAATTTATAGAGGAAGATGGATAATGGCAAGTTAAGATTCAACACAGAGGGTGTGGGGTGGGGCGTCAGAGAAATAATCCTTTTTGGAAAAAAACATGTAGGGGTTTCCTAACCATATCAGATGTCTGTGGTTCTTATCCTTCAACTTAAGCCTTTCCTTCTTCCGCTGTGAGGAAAGGTGCATCCTTAGAAGGGGAGTCTGTCTCTGTGACGCATTTTGTTCTTCTGTGATAAAGCTATAATTTGGTGATGCTCTCCATTCAGTGCATTTAGGCACTGGCATGATGATAAAAGGAAACTTTGAACTAATTTGAATTTAATTGCTATATTTTCAGAGACATTTAATTGAACTAAATAAACATGTCCCGTATGAAGCCATATATTTACTATATCCCAAACCTCTTGACAATAATCATCAGTTTGTTAAATAGAATGAAACAAGAAGGTCTTTTTTTTCTTTTTCCTTCCTGGAGCCCACTTTTAACCATCACTGTTGATTCAGAAGTATAGTGCTGGCTTCTGGCTTTTACACAGCGTGGTAAAAACTCCTGGCATAGAGATACCAAAATTGCTGCCAGTTGCTAATTCACCCCTTAAAAGGCCAGTGGGGCAAAATATCAACTTTTTCTTGAAAACTTTTAAAGGTTGAAAAACAAAGGGTATTAATTGATCTACAACTGGTGTGTTGTAGATCAATTAATGCATTTAAAATATAGTAGAGTTGATGCAATTTTTTGCTTTTGTCTAGTTATTTTTAAGAGAAAATTTCTTTGTCAGACCATTTAATCAAAGTCAGATAAAATGCAACCATAGTCACAAAACAAAGTAGGTACATTTGTCTTTTATTATTTAGCAATAGCACCAGAGGTGGGTTCCTACCAGTTCGCACCTATTCAGTAGAACTGGTTCGTCAAATCTACCGAACCGGTTAGAAGAGGTTCCACCAGTGGACCCGGAAAGCAGGCCACACTTACAGAAGAGGTTCCAAAATTTTTTGAAACCCACCACTGGTTCTTGGATATGATTATTCTACACTATCATGCTCGTATTTATAAAACTCAGTGCCTCTGTGAAAGGTAAGGATGACTACTGCGTTTGTGGTGCAATCAGAACATTGCGTGTATTGAAGTTGTTTTAACGCAAACCAAAGATGCCTTTTAAAAAACAAGTTTGCATCATATTCTTATGCATGCCAGTGCTGTGTGTGAGGTAATTTAAGGTAGTTCTGACAAGTGTCGTCGGCATCTTCATATCCGGTCACATGGGCGGCAAGCCACTCCCGTCCGGTCACATGGGCAGCAAGCCACTCCCACAAAGGAGGCCACACCCACAGAGTAGATTTGAACAATTTTTGAAACCCACCACTGAATAGCACTTAGACTTATATACCGCATCACAGTGCTTTATAGCCCTCTCTAAGTGGTTTACAGAGTCAGCAAGTTGCTGCCAACAATCTGAGTCCTCATTTAACCACCTCGGAAAGATGGAAGACTGAGTCAACCTTGAGTCTGGTGAGATTCGAACTGCCAAATTGCAGGCACCGGGCAGTCAGCAGAATTAGCCTGTAATACTGAACTGCATTCTAACCACTGTGCCACCGCATCTCTTTTTATTATTTATTCATGAATTTAGGGATTGCTTTAGTCAACTACATAGGAACAATATCCAAATCCAGGATTGTGGCAATAATTTGTTTTACTACATAGAAAAACATAACAACATCAAACAATAACAAGAGTATGAGAAAACCAAAGGGAAAAGTTTAAGAGACAAAATTACCATTATCCATACAGAAAACAGCTCTGTTTTTAAATAGCATTAAGCTTGATAACAAGGAAGAATATTGATCTGTCTTTCCATTACATCAAGAGAATCAATTCAGAAGCAAAGAGTGAACACATACAATTAATCCAAGACTGTAAATCTTGTCATTCCATCATAACAAATGCTCAGAGGATCCAGACTTCTATAACAATACATTCCACATTCGTGATATATAGTTCTGAATCACATTCATATGTTAAACTGCATTATACTTCCCAAAAGCCATACTAAATATTTTATGGATATTTAGCCAAAAGGGGGGCATAGAAAGGCAAGCTTAAATTTTATGCATCTGCTCACTCCATCATTTTATACTTCCAATAGATTTAGATTTAAAGATATATGTTTTAAAAGATTCTCTGAATTGCCCAGGAAGCATGAACATTTTTTCCCTTGAATTAATATTATTGTGTAAATGTCAGGGTTCCAAATAATATCCAAATTAAATCAGAGTCCAAGGCGAAGTATTGCTCAAAGTTCCAATTTATTAAGAGATTCAGGTTGGCACATCTGGGAAAACCCGAATCTGAGCTTCCTGGGTCTTCCCCACCCAGTTGGGAGTTCATTATCTAGCCCCCACACCCACAAGTCCATCACATGGTCCAATCTTCCACTGACATGCTGGCAGTTTCACCCACCCAGTTCCGGTCAGGTGTAGAGGTGTAGAGACAGAGGATGATCTTGGATTCTAGAAAGGAATTTTATTTTGGCAACATCACATTCTACTCCTTACTATTCCCCCTCCCAATTCCCCACTAATGAAATAGCATGGAATATAAGGGCGGCAGGCCAAAGATCCCAAAAGGAACTGGTGCAGGCCTGACAGGCGGCCTCTCCTCAGAAGAAAATGTTTCCTGAAAAGAAAATAACGTAGGAGTTAACATAACATAATTAACCTCCCCGGGGGGGGGGGACCCTTTGGCTTATCGGGAAACTTATTATGGAATTGTTTTACTAACTTATCCGCCTTTAAGTTCCAGCTTTTCACCCAGGTAGCTTCAGACAAAGGGTACCCCTTCCAATGCACTAAATACTGTAAGCGACCCCATACAGCCTGGAGTCTTTCATCCCATAATGTTATTATTTTATTTATTATTATTTATTTGTCTTGTATGCCGCCCACTCCCAGAGGACTCCGGGCGGCTCACAAAAGACAAGGGAAAGGGGGGAAACGAGACAAAGACAACATATTAAAAACAAGACCAACATTCACAATTTCCGTGGAGGTAGATGTTTCTCAGCTCCCCCCAGCCTGCTGGAACAGCCAGGACTTGGTGGCTTTGCGGAAGGCCGGGAGGGTAGTAAGGGTCCGGATCTCAACAGGGAGCTCGTTCCAGAGGGCCGGAGCTGCAACAGAGAAGGCTCTCCCCCCAGGGAGTCGCCAGCCGACATTGGCTGGCAGATGGAATCCGGAGGAGACCTAACCTGTGCGATCTAATTGGTCTGAGAGAGGTAATCGGCAGGAGGCGGTCTCTCGGGTACCCAGGTCCAATGCCATGTAGGGCTTTATAGGTAGCGACCAGCACCTTGAAGCGGATTCGGAGACTAATAGGTAGCCAGTGCAGCTCGCGGAGGATAGGTGTAACGTGGGTGTACCTTGGTGCACCCACAATCGCTCCTGTACTGATAGGAGGTGAAACTAATGTTTTTCACCTCCTATCAGTACAGGAGGAGGGGGAGCTTGGTTGGACGGTCTTATGCTGGACCCAATTACTGGTTTCAACAAGCTACAATGAAATACTGGGTAAATCTTCCTTAGACTTCTGGGTAGACTGAGTTGAACTGTAACTGGGTTAATTATCTTCACTATTGGGAATGGACCTAGAAATTTTGAGCCAATTTCCTGCTAGGCATTCTTAATCTTATGTATTTGATAGATACAAAAACTTTGTCCCCCACACGAAAGGGGGGGTGGAGCGAGCGGTGTTTATCAGCTTGCTTCTCGTAGGAGTCTGCCACTATCGCTACATCACTGGCATCCATCTGGATAATGAAATTGTCGCTCTGAGTCGGTTTGTTGTGTTATGGCTCTTGGGCAAAGACCCGTTTTAATTTCTCAAAGTCTTTTTGACCGTTCATTGTCTATTGTAGGCAAGAACAGACCAGCATAAATGCAACAGCATTTATTGAAACTGGAACTGAGGAACAGCAGGAAAATCCCTGTAATTTATACTCTGGGGCCACAGGGCCTTATAGTAGCAATAGCAATAGCAGTTAGACTTATATACCGCTTCATAGTGCTTTCAGCCCTCTCTAAGCGGTTTACAGAGTCAGCATATCGCCCCCACAGTCTGGGTCCTCATTTCACCCACCTCGGAAGGATGGAAGGCTGAGTCAACCTTGAGCCGGTTGAGATTTGAACCGCTGAACTGCAGATAACAGTCAGCTGAAGTGGCCTGCAGTACTGCACTCTAACCATGGCGCCACCTCGGCTCCTTAACCAATCATAATACTTGAAAAAGCCCACCCAAATATAAATGTTCTAGTTTCCCTCCAAAACAGTTGAAGTTAACAGTAAGGGCCATCTAAAGGTTAATTTCACCTTAGCAGGGTTTAACACATGTATGTATGTATGTATATATGTGTATGTGTATGTATGTATGTAATGTATACACACACACATACATACATACATGTATATATATTCAATACATAACAAATATCATCTTAAGCTCATATCATCTTAAACTCAATACATAACAAATATCATTTTAAGATTATTCAATACAACAAATATCATCTTAAACTCATAGATATCATAGTATTCTTCAAAACTCTTAACCATTTTAAGGTTTTTTCTATTTTTATTAGGAATTGTATAATTGGATATTTTAGTATCTTGATGGTGTTTTATTGTTCACTATTCAAATTCTGTTGGGAACGAAGTCAATCTAGAAACGATTGATTTGTTAATTTAAATACCCAATTCTTTATCCAACATTCTTACAAATAATTAGTGATCACTTCATGTCCTTTAATTGTCTACAGAAAAATGTCCAGTATCTAATTAAATATAAGTGGCAATAACAGACATTTTTGATAAGGTACATGAGACCTCTTCAGAGGTAAGGAAATAATTCCATTTGTAATAATTGTGCTCAAAGAATTAAAATAACAGACTTTAATCCTATTCACTAACAATGAAATAAATCTATATTTGGCCAAAGCTTGAATCCAGATTTTGAACTGCAACTCCTCAACGGCCTTTTGCACATCCAACAAAACCATAATTACATTTTGAAAAAAAAATATTAGTAATATTTTGTCCCAGGCTGCTTACCAAAATGTGCAGAATGGATTAATATTGTCTATAGCAGTGGTAGTCAGCCTGGTCCCTACCGCCCACTTGTGGGCGTTCCAGTTTTCATGGTGGGCGGTAGGGGTTTTGTCCGATACTGAAGCACTTTCCTTTTTTAAATTTAATTGACTTCCCTACTTTATAAATCACCATTTACTGTGGAACTGGTGGGCGGTTAGAAAATTTTACTACTAACAGAGATACAAAGTGGGCGGTAGGTATAAAAAGGTTGACTACCCCTACCCCATACATACCAGGTTCGCTATCAAATTTCTCCATCAGCATTTAATGATAGTTATGTTGCTTCTTTCATTTTTATATTTTCTGATGAAGCAAGAGAATGCAACTGAGTTTTTCTTAAAACATATTTTACAATTCAGAATGGGACATTTACTATCTGCAAGTGGATGTGTTTACAAGACTGTTAGTGAATAATCTGCCTTGGAGTTAATCTCTCTCAACCAGAAATGCCAAGGGTGATGAACAATGATAAATATGAAAGTAAAAACACTTTGAAAGTGTTACACATATTTTTTCCTGTCCCATTCATGGTCATTCATAAACCATTTACTTTTTTTAGATACAAGAGTGCCAGCTCCAATCCTGGAGGTCTTTAAGAAGAGACTGGACAGCCATTTGTCTGAAATGGTACAGTATAGGGCAGAGATGGCGAACCTTTGCAATACTGAGTGCTGATAAGGGAGTGCACAAGCGCGTTGGGGTAGCGCCCTGGAAGAGCGCTTCCTAGTGCACATGTGCGTGCTGGAAACCTCGCACATATGTGCTAGTTGTTCCATATATATATATATATATATATATATATATATATATATATAGTAAAGAGAAACAAAATCATCTTCCATTGCAAATTGTAGAAAGTGTGTCAATTGGTTACAAAGAACTTTCCTGCATCCCTTCCACAATCATCACCTATGATTCATATCAAGTTATCTATTTTACATCACATATATATATATATATATATATATATTAATATATATATATATAATATATATATATGTATGTATTATATGTATAATATGTATATATATGTTATATTTATGCTGATAAATAAATAAAGGGAGACTAGTATATATATATATACTTAAAGTCACAACCCCTGGTATCATTAGGCTCGTCACAAGAGACCATCCAGACAGAAACCCAATATTTTTTACTGTTGCCTTTTTGTTACATTTTGTTATATTTGTACATAACAAAATGTAACAAAAAGGCAACAGTAAAAAATATTGGGTTTCTGTCTGGATGGTCTCTTTGACGAGCCTAATGACAGAGAGTGGAAGTGTGACCTTCCTCCCATACTTGGGCATACCAGGGGTTGTGACTTTAAGTATATACCTCCCACCCTGGCTGGCTGATAAGGAGTCGTTCTCTGTAGCTCAAATGGTTAACTCCCTGCCTGGGAGGCAATGGAGCACAGGTTCGATTCCCAAACTTGGGTATGGCTAGCTGATGAGAGCTAAATAGCTTGAAATAGATCTTACTAGTCTCCCTTTATTTATTTATCAGCATAATATAAATATATATATATATATATATATAATATATATAATATATATATATATTATATAATATTGCTATCATCATACCTCATCCTTCATATGACTATAGTTGTTTTAACGTCCCTTTATAACAAACATTCTGAAATTTAAAACAAAACCACATAGTGGCATTCCCTTATCTATTTTCAATATCATCCAACCATATTATACCTTTATAACACATTCAAAATAAAAATTAATTATGTTTAATAACACAAATTTTAGATCTCTTTTCTTAATCATTGTTTACAATTTATATCCATATCCCTTTTATCATGTCAATACAAATTATTACATTATTATCCTTTTCAGTCATTTATTTAACAATAGTTTGACTAAGTTTAACTTACTTTTCCCCCTTTTTTCACCATTTAATTTTTTTTTACCAAATTTCCTCTTATCAAACCAATACATACATACATACATACATACATACATACATACATACACACACACACACATATACATTGTTATCATTATCAATTATTTATCTAACTTTATCCATTAACACTACATTTTAACATAATGCTCTAATTTTAACAAAATTTTAGACCTCTTTTCTTAATCATTGTTTACAATTTAGATCCACTTTCCCTTTTATATTGTCAATACAAATTATTACATTATTATCAATTATTTACCTAACTTTATCATTATCACTACATTTTTAACATAATGCTCTAGTTTTAACTAAATTTAACTAGTGTTATTATTATTTTTCATATCTCAACCTGTGTCTTTCCTGTAATAGTGTAGTCCAATTTCTTTTGCCATTTGTGGAATTAGTCTTCTGGTTATTTCCTTAATCAAATTTGTTGGCAAACAAGTTCGCAACTTGTTGCTTGTTACATATCTTGTAAAATCTCGAAACCTCCATCAGCTTCTTTAATCAGTTTATCTTTGGTTATCAGTAGTGTTTTTGTCAAAATTTCTCTCCTTAAGTCCATCCATTCTTCTCTTTCTTCTTCTATACCTTGAAATCTGTAGTAAAGCACTTTTCCATCTATCTTCCCCTTCCTTGTTCCACTCTTTCCATCTCCAACCACACTCAGTTCACTGTCAATATCCACGGTTATCTTGCCTTTTGTTCATTTTCCCCCTGGATTTTAGGACTCCAGCCTTCCATTTGCTGAATATCTTCCATTTTTCCATCAGGTTTTACCACATTAAAGTTTTATTTTCAATATTTTCCAATCTCTTCTCAATTCTCTCTGTTGTTTCTAATAATTTTTGAATTCCAGACATAATCTGTTGTAATTTATGGTTTCTTTTTGAAGTCGTGCCATCCTTCCAATTAATAAACCCTGCCACTCTAGTTTAAAAACAAATCTTTGTTTTCACTTCTTTCCAGCTAGCAACAAGCATCCAGAGAGCATCTGCGTAAACAACCCATGCTCTTCTCCATAAACAAGCTGAAGCCTTTGAAGTGCAAGGTCAAAATGAGGGAATGAGGGGAAAAAGAAAAAGCAATGTTTCCAGATCTCAACCTCCAACCTCCAAATGGCAGTGTAACTTCTTTTCCCTCTAAGATTACTACCCACTTTATATACCTTTTAAATCTTCTTTATGCTTCAGGCTTTAGAAACAAAGTTCTTAAATGAAACAAAATAAAAAGAAAAAAATCATCCCAACCAGTATTGTAGAAATAAAAGAAAAGATTTAATCCATAGGTTGAAGAAGAAAATCCAAAACTTTCACTTTAAAATGTTCACAAAACTTCCATCGATAGAAAAAAAAAATTAAAAAAGATAACACAATGTCCAATAATGCAATAGTGCTAGTTGTTCCTGACTCTAGGGGCGGTGCTCATCTCCGTTTCCAAGCCAAAGAACCAGCGCTGTCTGAAGACATCTCTGTGGTCATGTGGTCAGCATGACTAAATGTCGAAGGCGCATGGAACATTGTTACCTTCCCACCAAAGGTGGTTCCTATTTTTCTACTTGCATTTTTACGTGCTTTCAAACTGCTAGATTGGCAGAAGCTGGGACAAGTAACGGGCACTCACTCCATTACATGGCGCTAGGGATTCAAACCATCAAAATGCTGACCTTTTGATTGACAAGCTCAGCGTCTTAGTCACTGAGCCACTGTGTCCCTATGTCTCTAAACATACATACACATGCATAATACACTACAAAGCATCTTGTTTAGAACATAGATTATAAGAAAGATAATATGCAACTACTTAAGCCATAAACCCAAACCTTGGGTTGAGGGGAGGCAGAGGACTTTACCATCCTGGGGTATTTTTATTTTTTAAATAGTCACTTGTACCATACCTTGCAGCTATACACGAATGACTCAATGCTTCTTTTCTCTTTTCTTTCATCCTTACATCAAATGTGGCACAATCAGAATTTTCCCTGGCAATCTTCGAAAATGAATCTATCATCACAGAATGAGGGGGAGTCAAGGGAGCCAAGGCTGCATGTTTTTCCACAATTTCTGGCATGCTTCTTTACCAATCTGGCCAGCCTCACTGGCAGAAACCCTTCCCATAACAGACATACATAAGGAAGGTCTTCCTTCCTTATGCTTTTAGAAAAAGTTCTATTCAATTCCCGCCCCTCAGAAAATTGTAAACTATTTATACTATATTGTCTTGTTCTATCTTCCTTTTCTTTCACAGGTACACTCACAGTTCATTAAGGAGGAAAGGATGGCTTTTGTTAAGGAGACAATGGTTTGGAATCCCATCCAGACCAGAAATTAAATAAACAAAGAAAAACCTATTTGAGTCAAAGTGTTTGCTTGCTGTGGGAAAGGTGACATCTCTCAAACATAAAGCTGTTTTTATTTAAGGGCAGAAGAAGGATTTTGTGTGAGAGTCTGTGTTAATCCTCATGACGTGTGAAAATAGATGTCTACAGGGCAGGACACACACAAATAAACACTGTAGCCTTGAGTAAGTTAGAAAGCTCAACAGAAGGTTATTCATCTATAATAATCTTTTGTCAAAACATGCTTTATTTAATACAGCTACTGCATATTATAAAGATTCATTATGAATCTTTCCCACCACCCGTCTTTCAATATTGCAGTTCTTGCATGCACTGAATGAAATTTTATTTTCACTGCTACCTTTGGTTTAGCTCTTGTTCTAGATACTCTTATAATTTGCTCATCAAACTATTTATTGATCATTATTGATCAGATTATTTCCCAATGAGCAGAAGTATATCATGTTTTTCTCTTGTGAACATAACTCTGAATAATTGAGAGACAACTGTAGTTTCTCAAGGATTAGTAGTAACTGACAAAATATTTGAAAGCAGGATTCTTGTTATGTATTGAATGTAAATAGTTGTGTTAAGCCTTGCTAAAGTGAAACTAATCTTTAGATGACCTTAACTGTTAACTCCAACTGTTTTGGAGGGAAACTTTGAATGTTCATATTTGGGTGGGTTTTTTAAGCATTATCTTGTTTAAGATCCTGTGGGCCCGGAGTATTTAACTGCTCTTCCTCAGTTCCAGTTTTGAGTCAATAAATGCTTTGTAGCTATACTGGTCTGGTTCTTGCCTACTGAAACCGCTACACAATAATTCCTTTGTCTCTTAAGATGGCAAAACGGATGAGTTTATTCATCATTTATTTGGCTTTGGCACAAATCCAGTCATTCTGGTTTGTTAACAATGATTTACGGTATCACGATATCATTCTTTCATGAACTAGGCCGCTATCGCTTGTACCGCAAACCATACAAAAAATGGTTTCACCTAACATGGAAATACAAACCTTGCGTAGCACTATTAAGTTGGAGATGGAGATACTAAAAGGTGTGTTTTCTAAATAGAAAAAATCCAAATATTCTAGAATTTCAACAACGCTGCAATGTTAAAATGATTTAGCTGTTTTGATTGTTTTGAGCTGTTTGTGGCTCTTATCAAAGTCCTTTGTTGGGTTTCAGGGCATTTGTAATTAATTTCCCTCTATTTTGAATCTTTGCAGTTCCTTAGATTGGATGAATAGAATATTTGGATTTGGATTTTATTCAATTTGTAGGCCGCCCTATTCCCCGAAGGGACTCAGAGCAGCTGAACAAAGCCAAGGGAGGGGAAATTACAAAAAAAATAAGACAAAGACAATCAGACAATACAAACAGTTTAAAAGCACAACAGACACAGCAAATACCTGAAGAGAATGCTCAGGATTTTGCAGCCTTGATGTAAGAAGAATCTGCCACAGTGGAGGGTTGCAGGCAGTACACCCCAGTATGGGCGTACCGGAGCCTGCCCGGAGAACCGGATACCATTCCAGTACAGTGCTCCTGTATACTGCGTGTACAACGCCTGCACCATGATCCACTGAGCAGCTGGAGCGTCATGGAGGCTCGCAGAGGCGCTAAGATGCATGTACATGCTGCAGGTGTGTGCATGCGCACTGTGAGCACCCATGTGGATGCCTGTCGGCCCGTTTCAACCGTACCGGTTGGAACAGAATCAGGAACACACCATTGATCGGCCACATGTACAAGCTGAATTTTAGAAGAAGCACAGGAACCCAAGATTTACATTGATAATAGATGTGGAAAGAGCAAGAAAAAAATCAATTGTTTTGGATCTCTTGCCAGCTGCAGTAGTTGAACAATAGTGAAATGGTGAGGTGTTTTGATTTTGGAAACTTTTATGATAGAAAAAAAAATGGATCCTGCATCTACTTAACTTGAACTGTGTTAAGCTGAAATCTGTTATATTTAGAAAAAGTCAAATAAAAACAATAGAAGTTGAAATCTAAATGTATAGCTTATTATTCACAAACAATAATTGAAAAAAAACTGTTCATACTAGTATATAGCTTGTTTAACATTGTGATGATGGAATGTGAAAAAGAGAAAAGAATGAATGAATGAATGAAGAGGAAGGAAGGAAGAAGGAAGGAAGAAAAAAAAAGAAAGAAAGAAGAAAGAAAGAAAGAAAGAAAGAAAGAAAGAAAGAAAGACCAAGTACAACAATCATGTTTGGGAAGTAGATAATAGAGTGGAACAATAGACCCAATGCCTTTAGTTTTGAAATTCTGATGCTACTCCTGATAAATGTATGCTCAAGACAGTTTATATATTTAATTTCTCGCTCCTTTGATACTGGAAGAGGCAACATCTGGTTCACTAATGAATTCAATTTTAATTGGAATATTTAATTTAATAATGGAATGAGAGGAAATACAACATTCTATGCAGTTCATTAAATGCACAATGAAAAAAGCTGGAAGATAACTAATCCCAGTATCTGATGGAAGGAGAGGAGGAAGAAATCATATTATTCCCGGAGAGATCTTCCCCAGAAAAGCTTAAAAGAACTGAGAGGCAGAATGCCACTAATAAGGAATCTAAATTGTTCATGCTACAATAGGCACTATTCTCCTTGTATTTCAAATTAGTTTTTTATTGTTAATTCTTTTGTTAATTGTGTCTATTGAGCTGAAAATGCTTAACAGTCAGTTAAAGTGATAACCAGACTTGCTTTTATGAATCCTTGTCATTTAAATTTCAGTGAGGAGTCCCCCTCAATGAAATGTGCCCAGAAGGGTTTCAGGTGCTTCATCAGCCGCGACCCCAGAGAAGGGTGGGGGAGTGGCTGTCATCATCCGAGGGTCATTAGTTCCTCGTAGGATCCCTGCTCCAGAGCTTGTCGGTGTGAGTCCCTGCTGGTGAAGTTGGACCTTGCGGGTCAAGTGGGCTTGTTGTTAACGTACCTACCTCCCAATAGCGTTGCAACAGCCCTCCTCTCGCTCCTCGAGTCAGTAGCCGAGCTGGCGGTAGAGTTCCCCAGGCTTATGGTGCTGGGGGATTTCAACCTGCCTTCGCTCGGCGAGCACTCTGATGGGGTGCAGGAGTTCATGGCTTCCATGACAGCCATGGACTTGACCCAAGTAATTCAGGGTCCAACTCACTCAGCGGTCACACGCTTGACCTCGTATTCCTCTCGGAGCAGTGGAGACATGATCTAGATTTGAAGGGCATTGAGATCTTGCCCTTCTCATGGTCTGATCACTCCCTACTGAGGCTTGACTTTTGGAAACCAATCCCCACTGTAGGGAGGGGAACTGATTAGGTGGTTCTGCCCCAGACACCTGATGGACCCTATAGGATTTCAGATGGCGCTTGGAGAAATACCTGATGCTCTCGTCCACAGTCCGGCGGAGTCCTTAGTCGCTGCCTGGAACACAGCGACGGTGGGGGCTAAATCGGATTACGCCTTTGCGGCCTCTCCGAGGTTGCGGATCCAGGAGGGCTCCTTGGTTTACCGAGGAACTCCAGGAGATGAAGCGCCAAAAGATGCCTAAGCACTGCTGGAGGGCCAGTAACTCTGAATCTGACTGAGCACTGAGAGAGCCTATATCAGGACCTATCTCGTGGCAATATGGGCGACGAAATGTGCGCATTTTGCCGCTCTTATTGCATCCACTGAATCGCACCCAGCCGCCTTGTTTAGAATAACCCGCGCCCTCCTGAAAGGGAGGGAGGCGGACGACCCTTTACAAGGTAAAGCTGAGGAATTTGTTCAGTTTCTAATGGATAAAGTCGCTCGGATTCAGACAGATCTGGACTCCAATTGCACGGTACCAGCCGAGGTACTGAAGGTCTTGAGCGGATTTTATGGAGCGAGTTTCAACTTGTCACTCCTGAGGAAGTGGAGAAGGCCATGGGAGCGGTGAGTGCCTCCACATGTATACTGGACCCGTGCCACTCCTGCCTGGTCTTGACCAGCAGGGAGGTGACACGTGGCTGGATCCAGAGGATAGTTAATACCTCTCTCCAGGAGGGATCCTTCCCACTCCTCCTAAATGATGCGGTGGTGAGACCCCTCCTGAAGAAGCCCTCTCTGGACCCAGCCATTTTAAGTAACTATCGTCCAGTCTCCAACCTCCCCTTCGTAGGGAAAGTTGTTGAGAAAGTGGTAGCCTTTCAACTCCGGCGGTCCTTGGATGAAACCGATTATCTGGATTCCTTTCAGTCCGGTTTCAGGCCTGGTTACAGCACGGAAACTGCTTTGGTCGCACTGATCGATGATCTCTGGTGAGCCAGGGATAGGGGTCACTCCTCTATCCTAGTGTTCCTTGACCTCTCCGCGGCCTTTGATGCCATCAACCATGGTATCCTTCTGCGACGGTTACGCGAGGTGGGAGTGGGAGGCACCGTCTTACGGTGGTTCTCCTCCTACCTCTCGGACAGGTCGCAGTCGGTGTTGGTCGGAGGGCAGAGGTCGACCCCTAGGCCCCTCAACTATGGGGTGCCACAGGGTTCGGTCCTGTCCCCCCTCCTATTTAACATCTACATGAAGCCCCTTGGTGAGATCATACGCCAGCTTGGGATTAAATACCACCAATATGCGGATGACACACAACTGTATCTGTCCGCCCCGTGCCAACTCAGTGAAGCGGTAGAAGTGATGTCCCAGTGCCTGGAGGCTGTTAGGGTCTGGATGGGAACGAACAAGCTTGCACTCAATCCCGAGTGGGGATTGAGTGCAAGCTTGAGTGGCTATTGATGTTCCCTCCCAAAAATGGTCCAGCTATTCCATCCCTTAGCCTGGGGGGTGAAATCATACGCCCCCTCAGAGAGGTCCGCAATTTGGGAGCCCTCCTGGATCCACAGCTGACGTTAGCACATCATTTGTCGGCTGTGACCAGGGGGACCTTTGCCCAGGTTCGCCTGGTGCACCAATTGCGACCCTACCTGGATCGGGAGGCCCTTCGGATAGTCACCCACGCCCTCGTCACCTCAAGACTGGATTACTGTAACACGCTCTACATGGGGTTGCTCTTGAAGAGTGTTCGAAGACTTCAGTTAGTCCAGAATCCAGCTGCGCGAGCGATTGTGGGTGCACCTAGGTACACCCACGTTACACCTATCCTCCGCGAGCTGCACTGGCTGCCCATTGGTCTCCGGACATGCTTTAAGGTGCTAGTCGTTACTTTTAAAGCCCTGCATGGCATCAGACCTGGGTACCTCAGAGACTGCCTCCTGCCAATTACCTCCCAAAGACCGATTCGATTGCACAGACTTGGCCTCCTCCGGATTCCATCTGCCAGCCAATGCTGGCTGGCGACCCCCTGGGGAGGGCGTTCTCCAGCCCTCTGGAACGATCTCCCTGTCGAGATCCGGACCCTTACTACCCTCCCGGCCTTCCGTAAAGCTACTAAGTTTGGCTGTTCCGGCAGACCTGGGCTGTTGAAGTATCCAGCCCCACTTTAATTGTGAATGTGGTTGTATTTTAAATTTTGTATTGTCTTATTTATTCCCTTTCCCCTTTTATTGTAAGCCGCCCGGAGTCCTTCAGGAGTGGGCGGCATACAAAACCAATAAACTCAACTCAACTCAAACTAAATCCACGCTATACTTTGGCAGAAGAATAATTTGGGTTCCAACTCGAGCCAGGGTTGTGCAAGAATAAATAAAAATGAGATCCAGACATGTGAGGAAGGAAGAAATATTTATTCCTAAAAGGAAACAATTTGCCTTCAGGGGTAGCTGCAGAGAAATCGGTTAAAGCGGCATAATTATATAGGGGAGCTTGTCCTGGATGTAGAAGTGTCAACGTGCTCATTTTCAACTGCCATTTGAGCTCTGTGTGTGTGTGTGTCTGTGTGTGTCTGTGTTTTATTCTTGTGAACATGCTGTTCAGCTGGGACACCTAATTTAATCACCTCTATTTGTGTTTACAGACCTTATCCTTTGATATGCAGATTAGGTCTGGGTAATTTATTTGGGAGTTTGAGAAATTTGAGTAAAAGATTTTCCCCTATTTGCTATTTTCACTTAATTAAGTTAGTGTCAATTTGACTGTCAATTATCTAGTGGAGGTGCTGATTCTTAGTTCACCGTGGATTCTATTAATGTTTTGAGGGAAGATGGAAACAATTTAAGAATAAAATATATTTTGATATCAAACGTCTCACAACATATAGTTAGTATAGGATAGCCTTAGTTACCCTTGGAGAAAAATGATTTTGAAGAAATGTTATTTCCAGGAATTTGACATGCGTGTCTTGGAATGCAAGAAGCATAATCTAAATAGCAATGGCTGAGGGCTGCAGCTACTTAGATATGTGTTGTGGCCCAGCAGGAGCCGGTGGAGCTGCCACCAGACTCCGACAGCGAGGGCCCCTATGAGTCGGCTTTGGAGGATGTGGAGGACCCTGGACAGGGTTCCACTCCGAGCAGGGTGCAGAGAGGCTGTTGGCCACCAGGAGGCGCATGAGCCTTGGACCAGTGAGGAGGAGACAAGGGAGTGTGATCTGAATGTCAGCAGTGGGGAGGAGCCAAGGGAGTTGTTCCTAGATGCCCGGTACCGGAGAGCTAATAGGCGTAAGGAACAATTACGCAGTTACTGGAGATAATTGCACTCAGCTGGTGGTAATTAGGCTCCTCTCCAGACTATAAAAGGACTGCTTGTGCACACCACCTTTTGCAGAAGTCAATGCATTAACTAATGTTGGAGAACAGTATTGTGAGTTTGGCAGCCTGGATTGTTGCCACGGCTTATCTGTGCTGGATTGCTGCCAAGGCTTGTCTGTGCCAGTTTGTTGCCAAGGACCTGTCTGTCTATTAATAATTCCAAAATATCTTTGGCTTGGAGTGCTTTGGTGTGGAATGAGAGTGGTCAGAACTATGCTACTAGAATGTTGCCAAAAAATGCCTCTGCCTCATTCATGAAATAACTGAAGCTCAGCAAGAGGGGGATCAATTACTCTGAATCTTATGCTCATGGACCAATTCCCCATGACCCTAAAGCTAACATAAAGAACATTCCTCTCAAGAGATTAATGGAACAAATTAAAGAATGTATTCGAGTCCCTTCACGGACAACTGCCTTGCTCACTTCACCCTGTATGATGTGGTCACATGGTACATCCTGCAAATGGTATAACTCTTATTTCTTTAAGGAGAATTTGCTGTTCTACTGTGTGCCAGACCTGGAGCCATCTTTTAATATTTGGGCCTTCCGGCCTGCCACATTTTACTGTGGGAAAATGGGAGGGAGGATTATATGGAGTATGGGTGATATATATCCATAATAACATTCTTAATCAGAAAGTCAAGGACACCTTGCCCTGCAGCTGCATGAGGTGACTGGGAAGCAATCTCCGTTTCGGATGGTGCCTGATTGGATCATGTGACGGACATGTGCTGGGTTCTGGGCAGGGACTGGAACTTTCTTTTGGGTGGGGAAAACCTGGAAACTTTCAGATTCGGGCTTTCCCAAATGTGCCAATATGACATCTCTAATAAAAGGAAACCTTGAGGAAACTAAGTCTTCTTTCAGTGTGTGTGTGTGTGTGTTGTGGTGTGTGTGTGTTACTTGGAACCCTGATATTGACGCCGTTTTAAGACTGCATAAGAAAGTATTCCGATGAATAGAACTATGGGGAAGGTCACTCTTCATAAAAAGAGTGATGTGTTCAAGTAACCTGATTTCAGAAGAGCTGGGTGAATGATCTACAACAGGGGTCCCCAGCCCCCAGGATGCAGCCCACTACAAGCTGTGGCCTCTTTGGAACTGGGTCATGCAAGCAACTGGCCGGCGCACGCATAATCACAGATGAACTCGTGTGAGTGGCAAGGCAGCATGCATGGACACAGCTCAATTTGCACAAGGGACCAGTTGGTTCCTCCCACCCCCTCTGCTGGGCCATCAATCAGTGGTGGGTTTCAAAAATTGTTTGAACCTACTCTGTGGGTGTGGCCTCCTTTGTGGGAGTGGCTTGCTGCCCATGTGACCGGATATGAAGATGCCGACGACACTTGTCAGAACCACCTTAAATTGGCCTCACACACAGCACTGGCATGCATAAGAATAGGATGTAAACTTGTTTTTTAAAAGGCATCTTTGGTTTGCGTTAAAACAACTTCAACACACGCAATGTTCTGATTGCACCACAAACGCAGTAGTCATCCTTACCTTTCACAGAGGCACTGGGTTTTATAAATATGAGCATGATAGTGTAGAATAATCATATCCAACCAGTGGTGGGTTTCAAAAATTTTGGAACCTCTTCTGTAGGTGTGGCCTGCTTTCCGGGTCCACTGGTGGAACCTCTTCTAACCGGTTCGGTAGATTTGACGAACCGGTTCTACCGAATAGGTGCGAACTGATAGGAACCCACCTCTGCCATCAATGCATAAAGGTCGGGTACCACTGATCTACAAGACCTATAAGAGGCTATCATTTGCCTCTTATGCCTCGTGAAGTATTTCAATTTGAAGCCACATCCCCTCTATTCCCCTAGCTGTGAGCAAAGTATTTCGGATAAAGACAAGGAAACAGCATCTCATTATTATTATATGAGTTTGCTTTCTTGTTCAAATTGTATTTTTACACTCTTCCACTTGCAAGAAATATGCACGTGGGATCACACGGTGCTTTGTCCTTAAAGATCTGCAAAAGCTATCCCGTTAATGGATGCGATCCAAGATAGGGATTTTGAAGACTGGAATGGCTTAGGACCTGATTACATGATGGACGTCCCCTCCCATGATGAATCTATTTGGCCATTAGGTTTTGTAGAGATGTCCTTCTGAAATACCCTTGTATGGGCTCTTCAGCTTTCTCCTCTATGACTCCTTATGCTATGTTCCTTATCTGATCTCATTTCTGCTGAGAATATCATCTCTTTGGCCAGGCTTTCCATTGTAAATGACTTTAGTATTAAATATTTAGCTTTTCATTGGAAGGAAGTGGATTTTGAAGTTTCTTATCTTCCTTGAGTGCCTATCTGAACAGAAATTATGAGATATAACTAGAATAAATAAATGGATGAATAAATATGTAACAGAAACTCCAAAGCTTACAGGTTAAGCTCATTGTTGATAAGTCTAAATGTTTCAGTCCAGTCATTTCTACTACTGGCCCTATTTTACTTTATTACAGCCTAGAAACTGTTGGGAACAGATAAAAACTATAGCTAAGGGTGTTAAGCTATTGTGGTGGCCCCTGCCTTTATGAAGGGCCATGGCAACTGTCAAAGATGTCCCCAGGGAGTTTTAAGGTTGCAATTAAAAAAAATAGTTGCAGGTCCTTATAAAATGTTTCTCATTCTCTGCCGTACTTTTGGTAAAGAAAATGTATACATATATCTTAAAATAGAGCTGGAAGGGATCTTGGAGGTCTTCTAGTTCATTCCCCTGCTCAAGTAAGAGGCCCTATACCAGGGCTGCCAAACTCCTGGTCCACGGGCCGGATGCCGGGCCCTTGGACGATGGCCACGCCCATGCCCAGTTTAGCAAAGGGAGAAAAAGTCCCAATAAGTCACATGATGCCGCTGTGACTTTGACACCCTTGCACCATGTGGTATTCAGTCAGTTTGGACCGGTTTGCCTGAACCGGTAGGGTAAATCGTGGGTGGGCCTGCCAGTTTGGCCTAAACTGGTAATAGCTGGAACCGGCAGTGACCCAGATCTGTATGTCCCGGAACCGGTTCCCCAGGTGGCACCATTGGTGCTGCCATCTGGTTTTTCAGTTCTGCGCATGTGCAGATAATTTTAATCTCATGCACATGTGCATGTAGCATGCGCACTTGTAGTGCATCCACCAGCAAACCAGCAATGGCTGTCAGAAACCAAGCCTGCCGCCTCGGCTCTATGCCATTTTATTTTGGCATGTTTTTGAGGGCAAGCACATGCCCGGAAGGCGCATGTGTGAGCAAAGCACATGAGCAGAAGGCTGGGCGCAAAGTGTGTGGGCTCATGCATGGCGAACTGGTGGTTACAGAATGTGACACCTACCGCTCCCCTGCCCTACCATTTCAGACAAGTGACTGTCCAGTCTCTTCTTAAAAACCTCCAGAGATGAAGCACCCACAACTTCTGACGGCAACTTCTGTTCCACTGGTTAATTGTCTCACTGTTAGGAAGTTTCTCCTTAATCCCAGCTTGCTTCTCTCCTTGATTACTTTCCATTCATTTTTCTTGTCTTGTCCTCTGGTGCTTTGTAAATACACATACATATGTGTTCCGACCCCCGTCGTCCTACA
This sequence comes from Thamnophis elegans, assembly GCF_009769535.1. Classification (NCBI taxonomy): domain Eukaryota; kingdom Metazoa; phylum Chordata; class Lepidosauria; order Squamata; family Natricidae; genus Thamnophis; species Thamnophis elegans. The sequence continues at coordinate 9,992,049 of NC_045543.1, read as the reverse complement.
CCAAAGCACGCCGAGACAAAGATACTTCAAGGATTTATTATCACACAGACAAGACATTGGCAGCAATCCAGCACAGACTAACCTTGGCAGCAATCCAGCCTGCCAAGCTAGCCATGAGAGTTCTCCAGCTATAGTGAATACGTTGACTCCTGCAACGAGCGTGTGCACAATCATTTCTTTTATAGACTTGAGAGGAGCCTAATTACCACCAGCTGAGTGCAATTATCTCCTGTAACTGCATAACTGTTCCTTACGCCTATTAGCTCTCCGTTGCCGGGCATCCAGAAACAACTCCCTTGGCTCCTACCCACTGCTCCAATGCATGACGTCATGATCACACTCCCTTGTCTCCTCCCCAGGTCCAAGGCTCAGGCACCTCCTGGTGGCCAACCAGCCTCTCTGCGCCCTGCTCGGAGTCGGAACCCTGTCTAGGGTCCTCCACCTCCTCCAGAGCTGACTCAGAGGGCCCCTCGCTGTCGGAGTCAGGTGGCAGCTCCAACGGCACCTGCTGGGCCACAACACATATGTATATGTATTTATGTGTGTGTGAGATTCCCAGCGTGATATGACTTACTATGGGGAGACCAATTTCAGAATCATCATCTACATTTTATTTGAATAAATCTGAGATCTTAACAGCTGCTATATTCCGATG